>NW_006238921.1:10571356-10579558 GCF_000375325.1 Capsella rubella
GATCATAACTTATAGTGTAATTAAATTTTGTATTGAATGATTGTCATAAACATTAATTTATTTATTTATTTTGTTGAATGATATATGATTAAGTCCTTTCATTTTCTTTGCCATTTGATTATAACTTATAGTGTAATTAAATTTTGTATTGATTGATTGTCATAAACATTTATTTATAAATATATATAAAAATAAGGTTTCACTCTCTCCTTATTGGTGGAAAAATATTTAAGGCTTTAATTTTTTTTTAAAATAAAAAATAAATAAATGTTTATAACAATCATTCAATACAAATTTTAATTACACTATAAGTTATAATCAAATGACAAAGAAAATTAAAGGACTTAATCATATATCATTCAACAAAATAAATAAATAAATAAATGTTTATGACAATCATTCAATACAAAATTTAATTACACTATAAGTTATAATCAAATGGCAAAGAAAATGAAAGAACTTAATTATATATCATACAACAAAATTTTATAAGGCTTATTGGTGGAAAATTATTTAAAATCATATATATAAAAGTAAAGTTTCACTCTCTTTATTGTTCCATTTTGTATTTATTTTTTAAAGTATAATATTTATTTTTAATTAAACCAAGAAAACATATTTAATCATATACATTACCTTTCACACTTTACTACTAAAATGAAACTGAAAATTATATAAATTTCCAAAGACTATTGGTTTTCTTTATTGAATTCCAATTAAACACAATATAAATTATAATTATAACTCCTCTAATTTAATTATTTTAAAAATGTAACTTACATCACTTCTTATCATATAAATAGCCATTCTCACATCATTCTCTACCATATCTCATATCTTCATTATTTTCTTTGTTTTTTTTAAAGTTCTTGCATGGGGTGAAAAATCATTTAAAATATCATTGTAAGAGTTTGATTAATTATTTAGTTTAAACTTTTTTTTTCAATTTTAATTTTTTTTATGTATTTCTTTATGTCTTCATTGTTTTTTATATTTTTAAATGTAATACATATGTATAATAATATTTTATGGTTATAAGAAAATCAAGCTAAAGAAACCAGCTTCATTATTTTACATTGGATGTTTGTTTCTTGGGGGAATTTCAAAAATACCCTTTTTCCAATACCATTTTTTAAAAATACCCCTCTTTCTAATTTTATCAAAAAGTCACAATAAAAATTGAAATTTATCAAAAACATATGTATAAACTTATATTTATAGACACAAATTATCTTTACATGTGTGTAAATTTATATATATATTTCATAAGTACCGTATAAATACCTTTTAAAAATTATATAAAAAGCTTATAAAAACTGTGTAAACCTTTTAAAAACCTTACAAAAACCATATAAACGCCGTTTAGAACCATTTAAATTGTATTTTTTAAAGTGTATTTTTTAAATTCTCCCAATATCAATCCTGTTTTTATCATTAACAATATTATTGTTTTATCAAAAAATACTTAAAAGCACTAAAGAAATTTACTATCAAAATTGAACAATTAATCAACGAATAAATTCAAAAGATATGGATGTATGCTTCTATTGTATGATTTAAATAAATAAAATGTAAAAATGTCATAAACATTAAAATTTATTTAATCTATTTTTATAAGTAATAAATAAATTAAAATAATTAAATAAATATACAACAACCCGCGCATATGCGCGGGACATTACCTAGTTTATAATCAAAACACAACACGCATACGCATTACACATTACATTACGCATACAATCATAAAGAAACATCAGGTAGAAAAAAGTAGAAACAAATATGTGATATATACTCACACAAAGCAATGAGACTACAAAAGAAATAAGAAGCTACATACCAATATTACTAATTGATACATAAAAGATATTATGGTCGGTGTATAAGTTTTCTAATTGTTGTACATAAGCTTCCCAATGTAGAAACTCGAAACTTGTAAATATCAATTTACTTTTTGGTATGTGAAAATTTTCGCTATTTAAACCCCTCCCCCCACATTCACAATTCACATCAAATTTTCTTCATCGATCATTTTATAGCTAGAAGTAAAAACTAAAAACAAAAAAACAAAAAAACTTTTCTTGAAAATGGATTTGCAACCGGCGGTTTTGGTGCATCAATACCTCCGTTTAAAGGTTGACCCGGCTCAATCAAACGGTCAAGTTGTTAGACACAACATCTATGCTCACGACCCACCGGCTTTGGAAGCCATGCATGCCTCGATGTGTTTTCTAACAAAACGTGTAAAGGACCCAGCTAATCCCAAACGAAGAAGTTTCCGGACTTATGTAAATAAATGCCTTTTGGCTGACTATATTGGGAAATAAAGAGGAAGCGCGTATTATTTAGGGAATATTATTAGTTATGCCATTTTTAAAACTAAAAAAATCGAGAGTGAGATTTATCTTCTAGTATTTTATGGAGTGCCATATTATCATAAATGGTATGAATTGAAAACACAAAAATGCTTTGGAAGAAAGAAGACAAAAAACTGACTTGAGATGGGACATTTTGACAGCTGTAACATTAATTATGGACATAAATCAATAGACAAGTTCTTTTTGTTCACACTTTTTGTTTTTGTCCACACTCGATTATGGACAATTTATATGTATTGTGGACAAGTTCGTTTAAGAAAAACTGGATTTACTTTACAATATACGTATGATGGACAACAAATTAGGAAACAAAAATGGACATATTACAGATATCAGATCTGGTTCACCGGATTAGTCCACCGGGTCTAGTTCATCTTCTACTCAATTATCTGTGGTTTCAGAAGATTTGTTGGATAGACAAGTTTGGTCTACCGATTCCGGCCTACCAGATCTGGTCCATCGGATATCGTCTGTTGGAACTGGTTTGCCGGATCTGGTCCCCAGGAATTGGTCTATCGAAACTGGTCCATCAGATCTCGTCTGTCGATACTGGTCCGTCGGAATTAGTTGTGGTCCATCGAAACTGGTCCGCCAAAACTGGTTATGGTACGCCGGAACTGGTCCGCCAGAACTGGTCCGCCGGAATTAGTTGTGGTCCATCGAAACTGGTCCGCCAAAACTGGTTATGGTACGCCGGAACTGGTCCGCCAGAACTGGTCCGCCGGAACTGGTCCGCCGGAATTAGTCCATCGAAATTATAGAAAGATTTGTTGTTGAAGAAAGAAAGAGAAGATAGAAGAAAAATATAAAGAAAAATATGAGAAATGAAAGAAAAGAGAGAAAATTTTAGTTAATGATAGAATTGTTATTTTAATGAGTTGAAAAGGGGTCCTATAGCACAACAGAGAAGATTGAATTGAAAGTGGCATTTCTTAAAAGAAATGTCACTGTTCATGGCAGAGAATATAATTTTCTCTATTATTTATCGTTACTTTCTTTTTTTCTTGGGTGAATTAAATTTTTATACTCAGTTGACTGAAAAATTAAGAATATAGCATTGATAAGTGTATAATTAGTTTTCTCTCATCAACTTGTATAAGTGGACAAAAATATCCTTTCGCATCTAACAAATTATTTACCGAGATAATGATATAAGTATCGACAATACTGTTTACCAAATACATAAGTAAAATCATGTTATAAGTTAGATGAATAACTATTGAATTACCATGATAACAATATATATATACGTTTAATTTTATAAATATATCGTGTTAAATTGTTTTGTATCGCAATAAATTATTATTTATGTGATAAGTTTATATTTACCGTGTTAAATCTAAAACCTAACCACTATTTTATAAACCCAAACCGATATATAATTTCGTTTTAATTGTAAAATCTAAACCCTAATCACTATTTTATCAACCCAAACCGATATATAATTTCGTTTTAACTGTAAAATCTAAACCCTAACTACTCCTTTATAATCCCAAACCGACATATAATTTTGTTTTAATTGTAAAATCTAAACCTTAAGCCCTATTTATAAACCCAACGATATATAGTTTTGTTTTAATTATAAAGGTTGACCCGTTTAAAGGTTGACCCATCTCAATCAAACGGTCAAGTTGTTAGACACAACATCTATGCTGACGACCCACCCGGCTTTGGAAGCCATGCATGCCTCGATGTGTTTTCTAACAAAACGTGTAAATTAAAGGATCCAGCTAATCCCAAACGAAGAAGTTTCCGGACGCCGAGTGGAAATTGGATGAGAGTACCTAAAGGCGAATCGAAAGTCTTAAACGATCACGATATTGAGATAGGCATCGAAACGAAATACCGATTCGCTTGGAATATGGGAGTAAAACCGATAGCTTATTATGAGATGAGGGAGTTTCAAGAGAAAGCCAACAGTACAAATACCATTAATTGTGATCATACGGAGAAAACATGAATAATTTGCTACAACTAATAATAGGAATATAAACATATATCATAGAGTAAAATAAACATACTTATATACGATTGTGATTATAATTTACTATCGCTTATGTAAATAAATGCCTTTTGGCTGACTATATTGGGAAATAAAAAGGAAGCGCGTATTATTTATTGTTACTTTCTTTTTTTCTTTTATATATTTATGGTTCAAACATCAATTTATTTTCGTTAACCCAAACATTATTGGGTGTGTTGGCAAACTAGTACGTTTTTAAAACATAATTATAAAGATAGTACATTTACTATTCACAATTAGCAAAATAGTACAATTTTACAATTTCAGATATCTGTACAGATAGACAACTATTGTACATCAAATATTTGTACAAAGAGAAACAATTACATATAAACATATTTACACATAAAAAAATATACATAAATAGAGCATAATATATATGTACACATACAATTATACGTATATAAGTTAGGATAATTTAATATACAGTAATTATTCTGAAATTAATACATATTATTTTGCATTCTTCATCCTCCTTGTCGAGGGTTATAAGTATATAAGTTTCATATTGTTCTGAATATGTTTATGGGATCAACTGGTTAAGTTTCTTGCTAAATGTGTTTGAGGTCTTGGGTTCGAACCATGTGGGTGTTGTTTTTTTCAACATTTTTTTTCCTAAGCCAAATAAGCAAAACGACGTCGTATGGGAGACGCTACCACATCATCACACACGCGGAGGCTGAGTCAGCATATGTTAGTGTTGACTTAGTTCCGTTAACGTGGACTCCAAATTCAGCTCGATTTGAAACGTTTAGGTATGCAATTTGAATTTTATTAAAGTACAGGTAGAAATTAACACTGCTCGTCTGTACAAGTAGAAATTGACACTACTCAGTTGGGTACATGTATGAAATGGCCCTTTTCCCGTAGAAGAGAGGTACTGTCTCTGTTTCCTCTGCTTCTACTTTTTGGTTCTTTTGAATTGTTACACTAACCCTTGCTGGGTTGATGACATCAGATGAAGCTTCTTTGAAGAACCGGCGGCTCCCAAAGGGATATTTCAAAGGGAAGAACAGAAGGCAGCTTCATCTGACAAGCGAGTGAACCAGAAGACATCTTCAGGCGATCAGTCAGGTAAAGACGGGTAAAGCTAAGAATACACAATTATGGGCTCATTGCTCTTACCCTAGGTAGATAGTGGCCATTGGTGGACATCACCTTCTGCGCCCTAGCCAGGATTTACCAACTGGCTTAAAGCAAAAAGAACCGATGATATCGCTACAAGAAAAGCTGTGGCTGCAACTGAGACTCAGCTAAAGAGGCTATTGTGAAGCTTTTGGGTACTGATACAAACTGTGCCTGTGGTAATGTTTGAGATTTGAGGGTAACATCTCTATAGAAAAAAGGCTTCAGATTGGATTCAGGGAAGTAAGAAAAAAGCTCCTTGTTAGTTGTTACCATATAAAGAAGGATCGGTCACCAACTGTTTCACAACAACTAAGCTTTCTGTATTAAAGGTGTGCAATATATTCTCCAGTATGATACTCGTATACCTTTGTATCTATACAAAATTTGCCATCTCGTCTCCCTCTCAAGCTCTTTCCCTTTTCGTGTAGCACTCTGTCAAACTTGTGAGAAGATAGATCTTTAGTATTTGCTCGACCAATCTGATTGGGAACTGAATCATCTTCTACAGAAGTGTATTCCAAACTGCTCCTTCTCCTTCACTACACACCTCGTGGACTATCTTCATTCTCTCTGCAGACTTGCAAATCCCACTGCAGCTCCATTCGAATGAGGCCACACACACATCGCCGGCCTCTGCCTTCCATCTACAATCTGCGAGAGTGTAAATTCAGTGAGAATGGTTACTCCAATAAAATAATAGAGACAAGAGGAAGACTGCCTAAATCTCAAGCCTTACCTGGAGGAGTCCCACAACAGAAGTTGCCATCATCAATATGTTCAACCTCAAGGCCAATAAACTAAGACCCCAAAGACACATCTTCATTTGCGTACTTATGCAAAATTGACCTACAGACAAAGTTTTAACTTTTTAGAACAAAAATATGATTTGTTGAATCTGAAAGGCTCATTATGATAAAGATGTTGAATTACGTACTGGTTGATGGATATGTATTTGGCAAGATCTTTTGAGATGACATAGATTTGTCCCGTAGCATGTTTAAAGTATTGCTCCGAGACCGAAGAAAGAGATGCAGATGTAATTGAGTCTGATAGTTTGAACCCGTAACATTCTCTTCTCCGAAACTATTTTACACTACTTCCAAACGTCCATTCATTAAAACTAGTGATCTTCCTTCAAATTTAAGCATTTGTAATTTAGTACATTTTTTTTTTGAATTTAATGTTTAATTATATTCAAAGAAAAAATAATGTTTTTACAACTAGTGCAAAGTATAGTCGAAGTTTAAATCGAAGAAAAAAAAAGTTGAGTTTTGAAAAACAAAAACTTAAAAAAGTAAACTCATTTCCTAGATATGTATTGAACTGTTGATCATCCTAAATGGTTTTAAGTAATAGAATAGTACCAATGGAGTAATTTCTCAAATAATGTATATACCAAACTATGCTTAGTGTTTTTTTTTTTTGGGGTCAAAAGTGTTATATATATCTTTTGCCAGGAAAGTATATTCTAAAGAACTAGCTGTAAACTTTTACCAACATACATGTACTCGTGCCATTTTTTCATTGCTAGGAATTTAAGAAATATAACTTGTTTAGAAAGGAATTTAACTTTATTACCGATGATCGTAAATTGTTTTCAGAAAACAAAATTAAAACTATAAAACTGAAAAATCAGCGTATAAAAGTATCTCACAATTTTGCATATATTTAGATACTTAGGGGAAAAGTATCTCACAAGAAGAATGATGATAAATCTTATGATTACACTATATGTGAAAACAAAGGTAAATGATAACTCTTATGATTACACTATATGTGAAAACAAAGGTAAAGGAAGAAACTTTAAATCTTCGATCATTTAATATGAATTTTTGTATATATGGTTTAATTTATAAATTTTAACTTACTTTTCATTAGTTTGACAAGAGATACAATAATATTTATAAGGGTACGACATATACAAGAGAAATTCCCTAATCTAGCATCATTTAAGTTCTTCTTACACTTATACCACACACTGCATAATTTGACACAAATGCCATTAGTTTTAAAGTAAAAAGACTAAAAACACCCTTCTTTATATCCCACAAAACACAAACATTTTGCCTTTGTGTCACACCATCGGCGACGAGATCGCTGTTGAACGCCGGTGAGTTTCCTATTAGTGTCCGCCGGCGAGTTTGTGTTTCACGATCTTCTTCAAGCTTCCATCGTCGCCGTAAGGTTCCTCTGTTCGTCGTTGTCTTCACTATTTTTGTAGTTTTAAGCTTCGATTAGGTGGTGTCATCAATTCAGCTTCGACTCTCGATTTGATTAGGTGTTGCTTTGGATTTGATTAGGTGTTGCTCTAGATTCGATTAGGTGCTGAATCGTATAATTAGTGTGTTTATCTGCTGATTTAGGTGTCTATCTGAAGAATCTTTGTTTGTGTTTGGATTTGAGCTTCGATTCGATTATGTGACCACGAAGTTAGGTAATTTGATTCCAAGTAAGCAAGTTAGGTGATTAGTTTGTAGAGATTGTTTTTGCTTTTGGATTTGATTATGTTGGATTCGGGAATCGATTAGATGCTTTTCAGGATTTGAATCAATCGTTGTTTGTGTTTGTGGATTTCAGAACTAATTGATCAAGCTGGATTTTGTGAAACCTAGGTGGTGCTTTTGGTCAAACTCGTGGATATGTTAGAATTGTATTCAGTTTGTGGTGAGTGGCAAC
>NW_006238921.1:10589558-10592004 GCF_000375325.1 Capsella rubella
CTAACCCTAAAAACTTTAGACAAGCCATTTAATGCCTCAAAGCAATGATGGTTGTGGTTTCTTATCCCATTTGGGACCAAATTTCAACAAGTCTATCTTCACACATCTAAACATTCTTCATACATCTTTAGCACTTGTAATCAATCAAATTCATTGTATTATAACATATTATAACCCTAAATAACTTTAGACAAGCCATTTACTGCCTCAAAGCAATGGATGTGGGTTCTTATCCGATTTGGGACCAAAATTCAACAAGTCTTTCCTCACACTTTTAAACATTACTCATGCATCTTTAGCACTTGTAATCAATCAAATTCAATGTATTATAACATTTTCTAACCCTAAATAACTTTAGACAAGCCATTTACTCCCTCAAAGCAATGGTTTTGAGTTCTTTTGGGACCAGATTTGGCCAAGTCTTTATTCAAACTTCTAAACATTCTTCGTGCATCTCTAGAAATTGTAATCAAACAAATTAATTGCTTTATAACTTATTCTAACCCTAAACAACTTTCGACAAGCCATTTACTTCCTCAAAGCAATGGTTTTGGTTCTTTTGGGACAAAATTTTGACTAGTCTTTCTTCACACTTCTCAACATTCTTCATGTATTTCTAGAACTTGTAATCAAACAAATTTATTGTATTATAACATATTATAACCCTAAACAACATTCGACAAGCCATTTACTCGTTCAAAGCAATGGTTTTGAGTTCTTTTGGGACCAAATTTCGACTAGTCTTTCTTCAAACTTCTAAACATTCTTCGTGCATTGCTAGCACTTGTAATAAATCAAATTCATTGTATTATAACATATTCTCACCCTAAAAAACTTTAGACAAGCCGTTTAATGCCTCGAAGCAATGGTTGTGGGTTCTTATCCCATTTGGGACCAAATTTCAACAAGTTTTTCTTCACACTTCTAAACATTCTTTATGCATCTTAAGCACCTTTAATCAATCAAATTCATTGTATTATAACATATTCTAACCCTAAACAACTTTAAAAACTAGCCATTTACTGCCCCAAAGAAAAGGGCTTTGATTTCTTTTGGGCCCAAAGTTTGACTAGTCTTTCTTCACACTTTTAAACATTCTTCGTGCATCTCTAGAACTTGTAATCAATCAAATTCATTGTATTATAACATATTCTAACCCTAAATAACTTTAGACAAGCCATTTAATGCCTCAAAGCAATGGTTGTGGTTTCTAATCCCATTTGGGACCAAATTTCAACAAGTCTTTCTTCACACTTCTAAACTTTCTTCATGCATCTCAAGCACGTGTAATCAATCAAATTCATTGTATTATAACATATTCTAACCCTAAACAACTTTAAAAAGCCATTTACTGGCTCAAAGTAATGGTTTTGGTTTCTTTTGGGACCAAATTTTGACTTGTCTTTCTTCACACTTCTAAACATTCTTAATGTATCTCTAGAACTTGTAATGAATCAAATTCATTGTATTATAACATATTATAACCCTGAACAACTTTAGACAAGCCGTTTAATGCCTCAAAGCAATGGTTGTGGGTTCTTATCCCATTTGGGACCAGATTTGACCAAGTCTTTCTTCACACTTCTTAACGTTCCTCATGCATCTCTAGCACTTGTAATTAATCACAGTCATTGTATTATAACATATTCTACCCCTAAAAAACTTTCGACAAGCCATTTACTGCCTCAAAGCAATGGTTTTGGTTCTTTTAGGACCAAATTTTGACTAGTCTATCTTCACAGATCTAAACATTTTTCGTGCTTTTCTAGCACTTGTAATCAATCAAATTCATTGTATTATAACATATTCTAACCCTAAAAACTTTAGACAAGCCATTTAATGCCTCAAAGCAATGGTTGTGGGTTCTTATCCCATTTGGGACCAAATTTCAACAAGTCTTTCTTCACACTTCTAAACATTCTTTATGCATCTTAAGCACCTTTAATCAATCAAATTCATTGTATTATAACATATTCTAACCCTAAACAACTTTAGACAAGTCATTTACTGCCTCAAAGCAATGGGTTTGGGTTCTTTTGGGACCAAATTTTGACTAGTCTATCTTCAAACTTCAAAAAATTCTTCGTGCATTTCTAGAAATTGTAATCAAACAAATTCATTGTTTTATAACATATTCTAACCCTAAACAACTTTCGACAAGTCATTTACTGTCTCAAAGCAATGGTTTTTTCTTCTTATCCCATTTGGGACCAAATTTCAACAAGTTTTTCTTCACACTTCTAAACATTCTTCGTGCATCTCTAGAACTTGTAATCAATCAAATTCATTGTATTATAACATATTCTAACCCTAAACAACTTTAGACAAGCCATTTAATGCGTCAAAGCAATGGTTTTAGGTTCTTATCCCATTTGGGACCAAATTTCAACAAGTTTTTCTTCACACTTCTAAACATTCTTCATGCATCTTAAGCAACTGTAATCAA
>NW_006238921.1:10602491-10611085 GCF_000375325.1 Capsella rubella
CTAACCCTAAACAACTTTAATCAAGCCATTTACCGCCTCTAAGCAATGGTTTTGGGTTCTTTTGGGACCAAATTTCGACTAGTCTTTCGTCAAACTTCTAAACATTCTTCATTCATCTCTTGAACTTGTAATTAAACTAATTCTTTGTATTATAACATATTTTAACCCTAAACAACTTTCGACAAGCCATTTACTGCCTAAAAGCAATGGTTTTGGTACTTTTGGGACCAAATTTTGACCAGTCTTTCTTTACACTACTAAACATTTTTCGTGCATTGTTAGCACTTGTAATCAATCAAATTCATTGTATTATAACATATTCAACCCTAAAACTTTAGATAAGCCATTTAATGCCTCAAAGCAATGGTTGTGGGTTCTTATCCCATTTGGTCCAAATTTCAACAAGTCTTTCTTCACACATCTTAACATTCTTCATGCATCTATAGCACTTGTAATCAATCAAATTTATTGTATTATAACATATACGAACCCTAAAAACTTTAGACAAGCCATTTAATGCATCAAAGCAATGGTTGTGGTTTCTTATCCCATTTGGGACCAAATTTCAACAAGTCTTTCTTCACACTTCTAAACATTTTTCATGCATCTTTAGCACTTGTAATCAATCAAATTTGTTGTATTATAACTTATTCTAACCCTAAACAACTTTAGACAAACCAATTACTGCCTCAAAGCAATCTGTTTGGGTTCTTTTGGGATCACATTTTTACTAGTCTTGAGATTGGTTGAGTGATTTATTTTGGGAATAATTTTTTGCCACATCATCAGAGCAAGGCAATTGAAAGTGCGACTAGGGTTTCTCTTATCTTTTGCAAAGTCTAGCGGCTAGCCGGCTGCTAGTCATGACGGAGGTCGTCGGTAATGTTCCCCCGCCGGTAGGAAGTCAGGAGGAGGTGGGTTCTGGTGTAGCTTCTCAGCCAAAGTCGTATGCTAACGTGGTCGGGAATCCAAGTCTTTCAAAATTCAATATTGATGTCAGTGTTGTTGAGGGTAAATCGGTAGTGGTTGTTCCGGATGAGGTGTTGCAGGACTCAGTCCCTTTGTGGGAAGACTTCCTTGTGGGTCGTTTTCCAAATTCAGCTCCACATGTAGAAAGGATACATGTGATCGTGAACAAGATCTGGAATCTCGGAGACAAGTCCATCAAAATTGATGTTTTCAGTGTTAACGACAAAATGGTGAAGTTCTGTATTCGTAACATCTCCGCCAGGACTCAAGTTTTGCGTAGGGGCATGTGGAATATTTGCGATCTCCCGATGATAGTTTCGAAGTGGTCGCCGCTGGCTGAAGAGGCTCAACCTGAGATTAAATCCATGCCGATGTGGGTGGTTCTTAAAAACGTCCCCCCAACTATGTTCACGTGGCCAGGCCTTAGTTTTTTAGCTATTCCGGTTGGTGAGCCTAAGCGTTTGCATTAAGAAACGGAACTAGTCACCTGTTTTGATGAAGCAAAGGTATTTGTCGAGGTCGATCTCATGAGTTTGAGTATCCGTGGCTACCACCACGTTGTGGAATATGTAACAAGTGGGGTTATTTTGAGGATGGTTGTTTGGCTACTATGGGGAGGAAATCGGCTACCGGTTCACCAAGACGAGTAGAACATGTGGGGGATCCTCTAGTAGGAGAAGGTTCAGTCTCATTGGTGGCTCCAGTTTTTGAGGCCGTAAATGTTCAAGATAAGTCGACCTCTCCTATGGTTAACACTGTCGAGAACGATACCGGGGTAGAGAGTGGAACAGCGGTCGACGAGGTCGCCGGCTCCATAGATACCTCACTAAGTAAAGACATGGAGGAAGGTGAGTTTGTCATTCCGACCTCACCGGTTCAGACAACACTTGTTTCTGGTCCGACAGAGGAATGGTCCAAGGTCACTCATTCTAGTGGGAATGGAGGAAACAAATCTCAGAGAAGCTTAGCTGGTGAGCTGGTTTATGGCCAAGTCACAATCATTTCACCGACTCGGTTTGATGAACTTAAGGATGATCATGTTGAGGAGTTACTTGGGGAGGAAGACGTTGGGCCTGTCGTTGATAAGCTTGTCAAGAGCAGGGGCGACAGTTGATAAGCTTGTCAAGAGCAGGGGCGACGATGTTACGTTGCGTCAGGTTCTTCCGAGGAACTCTAAAAACGCTCATCGGGTTCTAGGGGCCTCATCTAAGAAGGATGTGGGCACTGTCCAATCCACTCTCAGCAAAAAGCAATCAAGAAAAAAAATTAATGTCGGGTTTCTTCTGGAATATTCGCGGGTTTAACAAAGAGAGTAAGCAGTTGGTGGTTTGTGATTGGTTGCGTTCTAAGTCAAGTATGGAATTTGGTTGTTTGCTTGAAACTAAAGTTAAGGAACATAGGGTCACTCCTATCGTTCAAAAAGCTTTTCCGGGTTGGAACTTTGTTTCCAATTATGAATTCAGTCGGTTGGGTCGCATATGGGTGATTTGGAGCAAAAATGTGCAGTTGCGTGTGGTGTATAAGAGCAGCCAAATAATCACGTGTCTTATTCAGATCCCAAATATGGCGGAGGAGATTATTTGCTCTTTCATCTACGCATCAAATTGTATGGTTGAGAGGAAAGAACTATGGAAAGATATTCAACTGCAGCACGATAATTTGATCTACCGGGGGAAGCCTTGGGTCCTATGTGGAGATTTCAATGAGACCTTAGATCCGGAGGAGCATTCACAAGCTGCAAACTTCCCCCACACCTCTTTGGGTATGAGGGATTTCCAAGATGCGGTACGATATTGTTCCCTTGCCGACTTAAAAACTTATGGCCCCCAATTCACATGGTGTAATAAGCAAGATGCTGGTCTGATCTGTAAGAAGTTAGACCGCGTTCTTCACAATATAGAATGGCTCCAGTGTGCTCCGCTTTCCTACTACACAATGGACGTCGGGGGTTGCTTCGACCATTTGCATGGTATCCTTAATCTTTCCTCGGGCATCTCACATTCCAGAGGCCCATTTAAGTTCACGAATGCTTTGGCCACACAGCCTGAATTTAAGTAACGTGTTACTTGCTATTGGCGGGAAACCTATCCCCTATTCCACTCTACTTCAACTCTGTTTCGATTCTGTAAGAAAGTAAAAGGGTTAAAGCCGGTTTTGCGGGAGTTAGGCTGTACTAAGCTATCAAGCATCTCTCAGAGAGCAGCTTTGGCTTATGATGAGCTTTGTGTGTTGCAGCAGTCCACCTTTGTTAATCTTAACTCCCAAGCTGTCCAAGAGGAACATCATGCTTTTGCAAGATGGGAATTAGTGGCTGGTTTAGAGGAGAAATTTTTGAAGCAAAGATCTAAATTTCGCTGGCTTCGAGTTGGTGACCAAAACAACATGTTTTTCTTTAACGCAGTAAAGGAGAGGCATGCTATTAATTTGATTCATGAGGTTCTTACACCCGATGGTGTGCGACTCACGGACCCGGTTGACATTAAAACAGAGGCTGTCCGTTTTTTCTCTGAACTTCTTTCCTTGGAGTCTCCGGATTTTTTGGGAGCTTCTGTTGACGTCCTTTCCGACTTGATACCGTTCCGTTGTTCTTCACAAGAGCAAGATCATCTCATTTCTGAGGTGACTAAGGCCAAAATAAAAAAGGTGATCTTTTCAATGCCTGGGAACAAAGCTCCAGGACCTGATGGCTGTACGACTGAGTTCTTTAAGGAAGCTTGGGAAATTGTCGGGAAAGAGCTAACCGTTGCAGTCCCGTCTTTTTTCCGTTACGGGTTCTTGCCAAAAGGCCTGAACACCACCATCCTTACTTTGATTCCGAAAAAGGTTGATGCCAGGGAAATGAAAGACTATAGGCCAATATCTTGCTGCAATGTCCTGTACAAAGTCATTTCTAAGATCATTGCCAATCGACTTAAGAGAGTTCTGACTGGGTTTATTGCTCCAAACCAATCCGCGTTCATCAAAGACAGACTACTTATGGAGAATCTTCTTCTAGCCACAGAACTAGTTAAAAATTATCATACGGACGACATCTCTCCTCGTTCTGCTATGAAGATCGATATATCTAAAGCGTTTGACTCTGTTCAATGGTCTTTTGTTCTCAATATCTTCACAGCTTTGAACTTTCCTCCAAAGTTTATTCATTGGCTTCATCTCTGCATTTCCACAGCTTCCTTCTCGGTTCAAGTGAATGGTGAATTGACTGGTTTTTACCAAAGCACTCGAGGGCTATGTCAAGGCTGCTCCCTCTCGCCCTACATCTTTGTAATATGTATGAATGTCCTGTCTAAAATGCTAGACAAGGCTGCAGTAGCCAGGGAGTTTGGTTTCCACCCGAAATGCAAGAATCTGAGGTTAACACACTTATGCTTCGCAGATGATATCATGGTCTTCTCAGATGGTAAGGCTAGGTCTATGGACCGTATATTGGGGGTTTTTCAGGAATTTGCTGCTATGTTTGGGCTGCGTATCAGTGTTGAGAAATCTACTCTCTTTTTGGCAGGGGTTTCAGGTTCTCCTCGAGCTGCGATCCTTCGGCAGTTTCCCTTTGAAGTTGGCTCTTTGCCTGTTCGATATCTGGGGCTACCGCTTTTGACCAAAAAAATGTCACTATCTGATTGTCATCCTTTGTTGGAAAAAATTAAAGCCCGCATAAGCTCGTGGAAGAATCGTTTTCTCTCATACGCAGGTCGGTTACAACTCCTCAGCTCTGTAATCTATAGCTTGACTACTTTTTAAATTTCAGCGTTTCGACTCCCAAGTGCGTGTATAAAAGAAATTGAGAAGACTTGCTCTGCTTTTCTATGGTCTGGCTCTAATATGGTCACTACAAAGGCAAAAGTGGCATGGAGGGATGTATGTAAGCTGAAAAAAGAAGATGGTTTGGGTTTTAAATCACTTGTGGAAGCAAACAAGGTGAGCTGTTTCAAGCTAATATGGCGAATTGTCTCGGCTTCATCTTTGTGGGTGGACTGGATAAAGAAAGAGTTACTCCGACATGAATCCTTTTGGTCTTATAAGGAGAAGTCCAACTCAGGCTCTTGGATGTGGCGCAAGCTTCTCAAGTATCGGCAACAAGCGAGGGTGTTTTGCCGAAAGGAGGTACATAACGGCTTACAAACTTCCTTTTGGTTTGATAATTGGAGCCCATTGGGGGTTTTACATACCACTGTGGGTGATCGGGGCTTCATCGATCTTGGAATCAGTCCCACTGCTACCATTGTCGATGCTCTCCGGCACCGGCGACGTCGCCATCGTTTGGACTTCTTAAACCGTATAGAGGACGAGCTAGACCGGTTCCGTAATGGTCGACTTGGAGTCGATCGTGATATTGCTCTTTGGCGGGGCTCGGGACATTCTTTCCACCCTAAATTCTCGACAAAGCATACTTGGTCTCACCTTCGGCAAAATGGTCCTTCAACACCAATGGGCTAAGGGGATTTGGTTCTCTAAAGCAACCCCAAAGTATGCTTTTCACACATGGTTTGCTGTTCTCAATCGCCTCACCACTGGTGACCGGATACAAAAATGGAGTGGGAGCGTGACTGCAAGTTGTGTTCTTTGTCATCACCCTTGGGAAACACGTAACCACTTATTCTTCTCTTGTAGTTACTCCTCTCAAGTTTGGGAGAACCTGACTGCTCAGCTCTTACAACACCGCTACACGTCCAGCTTCACTGACATCCTCTCAAGTATCTCAAGAGACTCCCTTCCACCAACAGTTCTGTTTCTCATGAGGTACGTTTTCCAGGCAGTTATCTATACCATCTGGTGTGAACGAAACGGCCGATGCCATGGTGAGGTTCCAACCACCCCAGAACAGATCATCAAGTCCATCGATCGACTCATTCGTAACAGATTATGCTCTCTAAAAGACTCTGAAAATCCGCGACCAGAGGATGGGCTGCGTTCTTGGCTGGCAACTCGTCTCTCTACAAGTTCCATGTAATCTTTTTGTGTTTTTTCAATTTTTCATATCAGCTCTTTCAAATTTTTATTTACGGTTGTAAATAAGGACTTTTTTTTGTTTGAATAAAACTTTACATTCATACCAAAAAAAAATAAAAAATTGACTAGTCTTTCTTCACACTTATAAACATTTTTTGTGCATCTCTAGCACTTGTAATCAATCAAATTCATTGTATTATAGCATATTCAAACCCTAAACAACATTAGACAAGCCATTTACTGCCTCAAAGCAATGGTTGTGGGTTTTTATCTCATTTGGGACCAAATTTCAACAAATCTTTCTTCACTGTTCTAAAATTCTTCATGCATATCTAGCACATGTAATCAATCAAATACATTTTATTATAACATATTCTAACCCTAAATAACTTTAAACAAGCGATTTACTACCTCAAAGCAATGGTTTTGGGTTATTTTGGGACCAGATTTGACCAAGTCTTTCTTCACACTTCTAAGCATTCTTCATGCATCTCTAGCACTTGTAATTAATAAAATTCATTGTATTATAACATATTATAACCCTAAAAAATTTTAAACAAGCCATTTACTGCCTCAAAGCGATGGATGTGGGTTCTTATCCCATTTGGGACCAAAATTTAACAAGTCTTTCTTTACACTTCTAAACATTCCTCATGCATCTTTAGAACTTGTAATCAATCAAATTCATTGTATTATAACATTTTCTAACCCTAAACAACTTTATACAAGCCATTTACTCCCTCAAAGCAATGGTTTTGGTTTCTTTTGGGACCAAATTTCGACTAGTCTTTCTTAACACTTCTAAACATTCTTCGTGCATTGCTAGTACTTGTAATCAATCAAATTCATTTACTGCCAAATGGGTATTTTAAAATGAATGAACGAGCAACATTAGTCCCCCATCGAGGTATTTTGAGAGATGGCCATGAGAGCGTTCTCGGACATGTTCATTGGCGAGCTAAGCCGCAGTTTCGAGAATTCACTCGTCCATTTGATCTCGGTTTCATTATTCACCAGAAAATCAACTATTTGGAGCATATTTATCGAGCTAAAACACCCATGGTTCGAGTTCGTTTAGTACTTGCTCATTCAGCCTTACCCGAAGGCCATATGTTACCAAAAATGGAACTTTCCTTATTTGTTTCCTTCGAGGCTTATGTTTGGCGATCTGTAGAACTTCTTTATCATCTAGAGACAATCCAAGATGCCACACCATGCACCAGCTCTAGTTCAAAAATTCTAGAACTAATTTTTAAAAACACTAGACTCGCTCTAGTTACAGAATCAGTTGAAATTATAATTTTACGATGAGCCAGTTATTTTTGAAAATTCCGACAAGTTGACAGAAAATCCAGAAAAAAAACTGACGAAAATACAAAACGAAAAATGCAATGGATTATGGATGAAGATGGAATGGAAAAGATGAAAGATGGTAAAGAAGATAGAATACTCAAATTTTTAGAGTGTCCTCTGATACCACATAATACGATCCTCCTAGAATCGACATTCTTGAAGTTGAGGGAAGGATAAGCTTTGCACCTAAGGGATCGGGGGATCTCTTAGATCAAAGGATGTGGAGCGAATGGTCGCACAAAGGTTGCGGAAAAGCCTTTGATTTTCCAAACTTGGACTTGCCTATGGATATTACACACCAAAGAAAGAACAAGAGAGAGTGATCTAACTTAGAAAGAGTTTTTGATAAAAGATTAGATGAGTTACAAATGAGAGATAGAGGGGGATTATATAGTAGAAGAGAAAGAGAGAGAAGTGCCTTGGAAATACACAAGTGCCTTGGAAATACACTCATGCAAGTCCATGCACCAAGTCTTGGAAATAACAAAAACATTAAATGCAAAAATGAAGAGAAAATATATAAAATGAGCCAAGGAAAAATGTTGGGCCTTGGACCCACGAATTTGGTTTGATAAAAGGCTTAGAAAGTGTTACTTAGGCCTCATTAAAAACCTTGTCAAGAAAACCCATTTGGACAAAACATGACAAGGGAAAAAGAGTGCATAAGCAACACTTAACCCTTTACCGAACCTCTTGAGCCGAGAGCATTACGAGTGTAACATGAGCCACTTCTTCAATCTTATTTGACTCCTTAAGAACGCCATGGATAGATTGTTTAAGCTTCTTGAGCCTTGATCTTGTTAAAGGACCTTCCGGGATGACAAATGCGTCTTCAACTACGTGCTCCTCGTCGTCTTCGTCTTTCTCCTTGTCGCCTTTGTGCTTCTCCTCATTGTCATCGTGCTTCTCCTCGTCAACGGCTTCCTCCACTACGTGCTCCGGGTCTTGTTCGACCATGGTCATATCATATCCCATTTGGGACCAAATTTCAACACATCTTTCTTTACACTTCTAAACATTCTTCATGCATCTTTAGCACTTGTAAACAATCAAACTTATTATATTATAACATATTCTAACCTTAAACAACTCTAGACAAGCCATTTAATATCTCAAAGCAATGGTTGTGGGTTCCTATCCCATTCGGGACCAAATTTCAACAAGTCTTTCTTCACACTTCTAAACATTCTTCATGCATCTCTAGTACTTGTAATCAATTAAATTCATTGTATTATAACATATTATTACCCTAATCAACTATAGACAAGCCATTTACCGCCTCAAAGCAATGGTTGTGGGTTCTTATCCAATTTGGGACCAAATTT
>NW_006238921.1:10611185-10683907 GCF_000375325.1 Capsella rubella
AGTAAGTCGCTCACAGCTGGTGCAAATCCACCTCCTTGGTTCTTATCCAATTTGGGACCAAATTTCAACAAGTCTTTCTTTACACTTCTAAACATTCTTCACGCATCTCAAGCAGTTATAATTAATCAAATTCATTGTATAATAACATATTCTAACCCCAAACAACTCTAGACAACACATTTACTACCTCAAAGCAATGTTTGTGGCTTCTTAGCCCATTTGGGACCAAATTTCAACAAGTCTTTCTTCACACTTCTAAACATTATTCATGCATCTCTAGCACTTGTAATCAATCAAATTCATTGTATTATAATATTTTATAACCCTTAAAAACTCTAGATAAGCCATTTAATACCTCAAAACCATGGTTATGGGTTCTTATCCCATTTGGGACAAAATTTCAACAAGTCTTTCTTCACACTTCCAAACATTATTCAAGAATCTCTAGCACTTGTAATCAATCAAATTCATTGTATTATAACAAATTATAACCCTTAACAACTCTAGACAAGCCATTTAATGCCTTAAAGCAATGTTTGTGGCTTCTTAGCCCATTTGGGACCAAATTTTAACAAGTCTTTCTTCACACATCTAAACATTATTCATGCATATCTAGCATTAGTAATCAATCAAAGTCATTGTATTATAACATATTCTAACCCTAAACAAATCTTGACAAGCCATTTACTGCCTCAAAAAAATGGTTGTCGGTTCCTATCCTATTTGAGACCAAATTTCAACCAGTCTTTCTTCACACTTCTAAACATTCTTCATGCATCTCTAGTACTTGTGAGTAATTTCTTCCAATTGTGGGTGGATAAGAAAGTTATTTTATGACTTATCGAATTAAAAAAAATATATAAATTCCCTCATCCTTCGTGGTAGTATAGTGATACATTAAACATGAAATTACAATACGATTGACCAAGTGAATATGAGACTCACAAAAGCCAAAAAAACTAATGACTATATTATAATTCCCAACTAAAGCAACTCACATACACGCATAGCACATTTGTAAAAATAACATCCTTCGCACTAAACATCATCACTATGCCTTCGCAGTAAACATCATCGCCAACTAAAGCAACTCACATACACGCACATCACAGTTGTAAAAATAACATCCTTCGTAGTAAAAATCATCGCCATGCGCGTCGCTGAGCAGTCTGATTTTTTTAATACTTTCGTCGAAGGGAATTGCCACACCTGCCTAAAACATCCAAAACACGAGGGACGAAAGTTAATGAGATTGTCTGTTAGCCTTTCACACATATGTTCTAGATCAATGGAGTATATTTCGTGGGTGCGGTCACCAAAAAAAAATCCCAGATTATTTCGAAAGGCAGCACCTGCTAAATCGCTCCGCCCAGCGCACATTTGAAACATGGCATACCCTAAGGTTACGTCACCATTCATAGATACAATTCTTGAAGCAGCGATAACGCTCCTTTGACATCTAGTGCTTGAGTGATGAGACGAAACGAGTCATAATATAGAGCTTTTCCATTATCAAAATTCAAACAACGAGTAAAAAAATCTCCAAATCTGACCTTTGCATAAGTTGCCCAGGTTGATGCACATCGGTGAAATGTTGGAAGAATGTAAAACCTCTCTAGACAAACCAATATCTCTTTCACGTTTGTTGCTTCGAATAATGGGACCAAGGGAATCGCAATCTTCATCTCTAAGCTTCTTTAGTAGTTTTTGGAAAATATCATTAGGTAAGTCATCAAGGTACATGTTTTTAATTTTTAAAGAAGTTGTCGTCTTATTTAAACACAACAACAGTGTTAAATGTGTCCTATGTTTCATTTTATAGACATTTTGTTTGACGGGGGTCTTGATAGGGTTTTGGTGGTGTGGAATATTCCAATACCTTTCCATACTTGTACATATGGGACATTTTAAACATCTTAATTATTCAAAAGCTATTAACTTCTGGGCCATTTAGAAACTTATTACCGTCTTTTTTATGGCCCAAAAAGATAGTGTTTCTGATGTCAGGGAAGATATTAGTACAACCAGCCAAGGTCTGCAGATGTGAACTCTTTATGGATGCAATGAAATATTATGAATGAAAGTTAAGTACTGTAATGTAAGTTAAGATATGTAGTTCAATATTATAATAGTACGATCATTATAATATTTTACAAACCAAAGGCTTAATGTACCACACAAAGGAGCCGGTTCAGCTGGAAAAATTGGCACACAAACAAGCGTGTTCCATGCATGCCCATAAGCTAGGTATACGTTTGCCGATTGTCTATTGTTCATCTGCCTACGATACGATTGAAAAATATGAGTAGTTAGATATCCGTATATCTGCGGATTGTCTGTAAATTATAAGGGTAACGCTGGTATTTAGAAATATATGTACCCCTTCTACAATTTTCCCCATACATGTCCCCTATATTACTTATTTTTAAAAATGTACTACTGAGCTGAATTTCTTCTAAAAAGAAAAGAACAAGTCAAAATTTTATTTCAATACGGGGGAAACTCTATTTAATATATATGAGAAAGTACAAGTAAAAAATACAACTCAGATTACGATATTTTATCAACTAAATAATTTTTCATTTTTCATTCGGGTTAAAAGGTTTTTTGGGCTTAACCCGATTGGGCTCGGGCCGGCCCGAAAAGCCTATAAACAAATATATTTTGAATTTTTTTAATATTTTAGTTTGATTAGTAAATTTTGATTAATGAATTAGTTTTCATATTTACCTACTCGTCTTACTCAATACTTTTAAAATATTTATCTATGATATTTTCTATTATTTATATATGTCAAAACTGAACAAAGCTAAAACTATATATATAAGTATCTTGATTTTGAAATCATCAAAATATATTAAATTTTGACTCTATCATCTACTTTAAAGTATTTTAGTTCCATGTTTTATTGGGTTATAGTGTAAATAATTTATTTGGTTTTCATTTTTGCTCTTAAATTAAGTTAGTTTTATTGAATATTGAGAAGTTATTTAAAATTCAATGCATTATTTTTATAGTAGACCTTTTTTTTAATCATCTTCTGATTTATTAATTATTGCAAATTATGAGAATTGTTACAAAGATAATCTACCATGGGAAATTCCTTCCGACCCTATTAGATTCACTATTGACAATTCCTTTGATGATCTTGGACACCATCTTCTTAAATAATAATAATAAATCGCATTATTTGGGTCTCGAACTCCAGACCTCCTGATGTAGAAGCATTACTAAACCCTTGGTCAACAATATTGGACCGAAGAGACTTCTTATAGTGAACCTTAAAATATTGTTTTTTAAAAACTATTATGAACTTAGAAATTGATTTTTTTTTATCGATAAGCAAAGCCCAAAAAAGCCCGAAAGCCCTGCAGCTTTATTAGGGCCGGGCTCAATCTTTGAAATATAAGCTCGGAAATTTTCGGGCCGGGTCAGACCGGACTCAAATATATGAGGACTTTACAGGTTTTGGACCGACCGGACTAGCCCGAGTGACATGCCTAACTGTAAAACATGATTAAAATTAATGTAACCTCTTACCAGTTTTATTTAGACCATGCACATCGGTTTGGGTCCCAAAAAAAAAATTAAAATTTTTTTTCTTGTTTTTCTTTCAATTTAAAAAAAACAAACAAAAAGATAACCAATCGCGTACCGCCACGTATCAGTGGAGCCCGCAAATAGGGAGAAGCAAAACGCAGGACCGTTCGCAATTCTGCGTACGTCCTTCACTTTTATTTTATTTTTAAAAAAAAAAATTGGTTGGGACTTGGGCTACTAACGCCAATAAACTTGCTCTTATGTCTTTGTTAAAAGTATGCATACCGTCTCCTTATAAATAAATTATCAGCTTAATACACAAATTACCTCATTTTACATTATTTTTATGAAAATTGTAACACGCGACTCCCAACTTCTTTCAAAAGAGGCTTTTGGATCAAGGACTTTACATATCTCTGGAATTTTTTTTTTCTCACCTATAATAATTAATTTATTATATATGCGAAAAAAGCTTTTTCATTTCATTGAACAGCCAAGCATTGCAGGAAGAAAAAGAAAAGTGGAATCTTACTTTAATTATATTAAATAATCTAAACTAAAAGACAAAAATATTTCAGTTCAATAATGCCAAATTACATTGGTCCTATTAATAATTTATTTCAATATATTAAATTGTATCAACCAGATTATATATAACTATCTAATATATATATATATATATAGAGAGAGAGAGAGAGTAAAAACTATTTTTAAGAAAAATTCAACTAAAACTATTAATTATAAGGGTTTGTGTGATGGTTTTTAAATGTAGTTGTAATTAAATATAGGATATACGATTTATGGGACCTTTAACTTATTGACTAAAGTCACTAAACTGAGTGGGATCGAATCAAAATATCCATTACAATGCATATGCTTTGCTTTAAAAGTTGTTAAATTTGGAAGAAAATAAGACAAACGAATTGAGTAAAGAATAAAAAGTAAAGCATATACCACTAAACATATAAAGAACAACATGGCGACTTGGCAAGCAATAAAGACATACCAGTAACCATCCAAACACTTTAAAATAAAACTAATAGGACCAAGAAGAAGATAGAAAATATATATAAAGAAAATAAAGAAGAAGATTGCACTTTAAAAAAATTATAATTTTGTAAAGAAAAAACAATTTAGAGTGTGCTGGATTAGATGCCGACAGTAAGACATCTTATCACGTAATTAAGGGGCCATTGTACCCATTATGCTTGTTATTATCTATTACTTTAGTATTAATTCTATCAATTTTTTCTAGAATATTGTAATGATGGTTTGATTAATTTTCAACTACCTACTGTACAATTCAAATTAGAGGTATCGAATTTGTAAGCTATCTATACTCTATCGATCAGAACCTATCTTAGCTTTGATTGTTTCAGTTTCTAGAAAAAAATATGTCTTAAGTATCTACTCGATCGAACAGATCAGAAGCTAGTTTTTTAGTTGATGGTGGATTTGATGTTGAATAGTTATGATTACAAGAAAAAAAATGTTGAAAAAAAATGTTTTTTTTAAATAGTCCTTAGGAGATTATTGAATTTTTAACTATATTCGTTTGTTCAGGAAAAAAAAACTATATTCAAGAGGAACAAATGGAATAAACTATAACTTCTATAACTAATCCTCATCTCACCTATCTTAATTTTAGTTATTCTCATTCCTCTAACTCATCTAACACACTTTTTATTGAGATTTTGTATAGTTATTTTTTTGTGGATTAGTGAATTCATTTATTTAATTTATTTGTAAACAGAACTATGTTTATATTAACCAACTATATATATGATTTACCTAGAACTGACAAAAGATTGAATATAAGCTATATAGAAATTAACCTCTTGAAGTTGTATTAAAACTAGAACCAAAATATCAAATTTATTTGACAGCTTGTGACTAAAGAGTTAAACTATTCGAAGAATCCAAAGATCTCATTGTTCTTTACTAGTTCTATAAATTAGCCAATAAATTTCAATCCCTTCTCCACCATTAAATCATTATCTCAAAATATATATATTATGATGAAAGCAATCCAAATAATGTGGATCGACCCAAGAACCTACTTTGTTACTACTTCCTTTACATCATGAATATCTAAAATGTGGTCCAGCAACACATTATTAGCACATCAAACCAAAAACCACAATTTTCATATCAATGCTAGCTATCTTATGACAAGATTTGACAGTAAAAGCTAAGTGGTAAAAAAATATAGAGAGATCCATATCATGCAACTAAATTATGAACTGATCCTTAATAAAATATATGTATCTTAAACATGACAGATCTACAGGTCATAGCTAGATCTAAACCATTTCCATCAGACAACCAATACAATCTTCCCATACCACCACTACTATAAATTAGAAGAAAAAAGTTATAGATCCCATTTTTTAAAAACAGATTTATATTTATTGTATTCGTTAACACAAGCATATAAAGAAAATTAGGGTGTTTCTAAAACAAATCAAATTAACAAAAAAATATTCACTATACGTATGAATGATCTGGGAGAAGATCTGATTAATAGAATTGTGTTTATATATATGAAACTATTTGACTCTGTCTGTATCTTCCCACAGCTTTATTGAACCGCAAAATCAATCGAGCAGATGTGTAATAAAATCACTATAACCATAAGGCAAATAAACAAAACAAATCTGAAGAAGTGTTGCAGTTCAAGAAAGCTGTGGAAGAATACAGAGAAGGTCATTGTAGAATAGACGAAACCCTAATAGATGAAGAAGAGAGTGAGGGCAAAACGGTAATTAGACAGATTTTTTTTTTTTTTTTTTTGGGTATCAGAAAAATAAAAAGGAGAGAGGTTGAAATTGTGAGAAGGAAGTTGTTCGATGGAAAGATATTTATAGGGACAAGAGAAGAGAAGGGGTCATTCTTTTTACAGCACCAATCCCTAGGAGAATATTGGCTTCTTAACACATTTTTTTTTTTGGGTGTACGATTTGTTATTCATATGATTAATTTAACATTTCTCATTTATGTTTCATTGCATTTGCATGTGTTGTATTGGTGTAGTACGAGACTATACAGGGAAGTGTACAAAATTCAGATTTTTAATATATATTGGTTTTATTTGATATGATTTTAAATAATAACATGGTGACAAATAAATGATATTTTTCTTGTTGGTCATTCGTGTCTAAGTTACTAATATTTGATAGAAAAAAAAAATTCGTAGTCATGTTAACAACAGAAATATTTACATTGATGACTTTAAGTTACTAATATTTGATATGGTTTTAAATTTCAATTAAACTGACTTTAAGTTTGAACAAGAATAATAATAATTCACTTTTACATAATTCAAAATATATAACTGATGAAAAAATAACAGAAATGGAGTTTAAAATAAAAATAAAAAATTATACTGAAGCTAATGACTTAACCTTATGTTTAAACGTGTTTAGATACTTTAGATGATAAAAACTAAAATAACATAAAAATATGAATTAACTGATAGTTCTTATTTTTGGTTGTAAACGTTGGTAGTGTATTGTTTAGTCAAATCATAGCTAGATACCAAATATGAAATAAAATAATTAATAAAATAATGAAAAATATAGTATATAGCTAGCTAAGGATAGACTCAATAAACGAAAATAAATTGGTTTTCATGTATGAAATAATCTTCAATGTGTACTTATTAAGTGGCATTAGCATGACTTCGCCAACTAGTGTGTCTAGTGTCAATGATCCAAACAAATTGTGACTTTATCCATCTAGTTATATGACCTTTTCTAGACTTGTTCCTAACACCAGTCGTCACCCCAAGAAACAGAACGTTAAGCTAAGAAATGATACCAAATAATAATTTGCATACGATAAAGTACATGTGCACATGCTTCTCCTATTAAATAGATTTAGCATTAAATCTTACTAGTGTGTTGATGATGGGGATGAACTTTTCTTGCAGGCCATCTCCATATCCATGACAGCCAGTAAAGATAAGAAGCAACATGAGCTTTAGTTATTGACAAATGCATTTTTATTTAGCCTGTTTTCCCTGAAATTTAATTTAATCATAAAAGAGATTAATCATTCACATTTTTGCTATTTTGGAGAAAGATATGCCAGTTTTGCTATTGATCATATATTAATCTTACCACCAGTGTGTCCAAGCCATTTTCTTCATCTTCATTTTAATGTAACCCCAGATTTTTGAATATCATCTTGTATATAAGGTTCTATGTGTTTTTCTTTTTGGTTTTTGGTTAGAGTAGGTGTACTTTAGTATGCTACAATATTTTGACATTTTATAAATAAATATGGTATTGTAAAAATAATTTTGTGATTTTGTTTCTTGAGGACAAGTCATTCATTTTCCAGAATGACATTATTACTTATTAGGACATATTGTTTGGTCAAAATTCAATCCTCTTTTGGAAAAAGAAACTTTTCCCTGATACAAGTTCTGCATTGGATACATACATGCGTGCTATGAAGTTTTCTTTTGGTTAATTAAATCTGTACATAGGAATCATGTCAGCATTTTTTTGTTATTTTCACTAAAGATAAAAAAGAACTTCAGTGCAATTTATTGAGTTTGGCTAGTTACATATTACTTCTTAACTAATTTTACCGTTCATTTTTTTCATATAATTAATAGGATTTGAGTCTAAGTTCGTATAGTTTCTAGCATCCGAACCAAAGTAAATTATATGTTTTTGACCTAAACACAACTCATACAGATTAATTTTATATTTTGACTAAAATTTAATGTTCTAAAAAGCGATTTAAGAGGTCACCTATGCCCCGTCTAGGCGCTCCCTTACACTCCGTCTAGGGCTAAGCGTTTGGTTGACGCGTAGACGAACGCCTATACAGCCTAAAATTACATAAGTTCTATTTTTTTAATTATTAACTAAATATATTTTTTTTTTATGTTTTACATCTATATATATATATAATTATAAATGTTTATATATTATTAATTAACTTAAGACAATATTTTTTAATCATATTTGTATATTATTTTTTTATTTCTATAACATAGACTTTTATATTATTTTTATCTATAATATATATAATGTTTTGTGTTGTAAACACTTAAACCGCCTAGACACGTCTAGGTACCTAGCAGTTTTTGAACCTTTCTGAAATCTTTATCTATTTGTTATTAATTATTATTGTTTATTTTCACGCTTAAAATCATTTTCAAAGCTTATTACAAATGTAAGTGATGCTTATAAGGTTTTACTTTTAAATTTGAGAAAGGAATAAATAATGAAGAAATGTACAAAAAGAAAAGATGTTGGGACGAGAAAAAAGAGAACATGGAGGCATGTGGGTGGTAGGGTCAATGTAGTAGGAAAAGAAGGTTACAGCCCGTCTTTGCCGGGACGGAGGTCTCTTTGTCTACCCTTCATCCCCGGACTCTCTCTTCTTCTATTATTATTTTAGTTTTTACTTTTATTTGTTTTTTTTTTGCTTTCCACATAAAGTTAAGTGATCTTTGTTTGGATCGATTATTTACGATCACAAAGCTGTAAGGTTTTTGTAATTTGTAACGTACTATTTTTTTTTGTCTAGGTGGTTATACAAGTTTACTATATAAAGTTTGGTTTTCAAAATTAGTAGTTAAAGTGTGATACGTGTTAGCTAAATAGATAAGATATTGACAAATATCAATTTTAAATTTACTTAAATATTTTAAAATAATAAATATAAAAGTTTTAAACTTATTACAGAAAAAATATATACAGAAAAAAATTTGTTCCTATACTAAAATATCATTAAACATCACTATTATTAATCGAAAAGTTTTATAGAAAAACAATATTCTCTCGAGATTTCAATTCACAATAAAATAAAAATACATTTAACTGAAAACTTAGATTTCAAAGATATTTTTAATCAAAAACTTATACTTAGTAAATTACACAAAACAACAATAATTAACTAAAATATGGCTATGAAAATCTCATACCAATGTTGAATTAGTATAAATAGTCAGGAGATCTAAGCAGATAGGGAAGTGTTTTCCTCTTTCTCTTTAGTAAAAGTCATTCGTTGTTCTAATATTCAAGCGGATAAGTTGGCATGCCGTGTGCATGTTGAACCGCTACTTTTTCTCTATCTAAACAATGTTCCCACCTCTTGGCTCAATGATGTCATTATAAAAGCTGCTGACAAAAAAAAGACAGTAAAAAACATGTATAACGTACACATGGACTAGTAGTTTTAAAAATAAAAACTCATTTTCAAAAATATTTTTTGTAAAATATGAGACAATAATTTTAATTAACAAGACGAGATCATAAAATTTGGATATTAAATAACAAGTAAAAGACGGGAAAGTAGAATTTAGAGAGCTGAACTGAAAATCAACTTTTCTATTTCTTTGAAAAACAAGACATTAAATACTAGGCATGAGACAAAAACATGATAATTCGTAAAATTAAAAAAATTATTTAAACTATTTTTGATTGAATACATGAAAGAAACTTTATGTAACGGTTCAAGAGATCAGAAAATTTGTACAGATAAATTCAGTTCCAAATTTTAAATATAAAATACTGGGTAGAATGCGTGAACATAAACTACTGGGTAGAATGCGTTAATTACAATTTTTATTTTCATATTTATTTGAAATATAGAGACATGAATAACGGGTCAAAAAAATTTTAATCGATAAATTTTTTTCTTAGTTATTCTCGCTAAATTATGGGACAAGATATTTAGGTAACATGATGGTGTTATAAAATCCGGATAGCTAATTTAGATTTCAACTTTAAATTTGTATAAAAAATATTGCATCATGTGGTGTAGTAGGAAATATCATATTCGGACATAACGAACCGCCTGTCGGAGAAGAGTAGGTCCACATGCCAAGAGAGGACGTAAGGTCCACAAGCCATGAGAGGACGTGGAGTTCACTGAAGATATAACTGTCGAGGCTTTACAAAAATAAATAAAATAATATAATAGATTGTCCGTGCTATAGCACGGATTATGTCTATTGACTAAACATAATTCCATGTGCTGTAGGACAGGTTACTACCTAGTAATTATCATTAATGCATAAACAAAGATATCATTTAGTAGTGATTGAATTTTTTCTATGGTTTCACATGAGAAATCAAAACGTATATAACCTACATGTCTTATTGAAATATGAGCTAGAGGTCTTTTAATTTTCTTTGATCCATGGCGAGTAATGCTCCTAAAATCATATAAGCAAGTCTGCATAAAAATAAGATTTGTTGCATTGTACTTCCATAGGAACCATAAACAGAAACACGTAAAATATTAACATAAATATAGACTTTAAGCGTAATAGAAAGAAATGTTGTAATTGGGGTGGTTGAACCCTTATAGATATAATTTTTCTTTGTTCAAACTCCGCATGCACTTCGCGTCATAGATGCTTTGCTCTCTTCTTTCTTTATTGGACGGTTCGATTCAGATGAATTTTGCCGTTCTTTCTCAACTAAAAATGATAAGACTTTAATTCACATCAAGATTATGATTCGTTTTCTATGCCCAATGAGATGGGAAATTTTAACCTCCTATGTCTACTTTGGGGCCCTTCATCTTTCTAACGCAGGGCTTTCATCGAGATATCGGCATATTCAATCAAGTTATTAGTTTTTAACAAATATTTCAGTATTTTCAGCTTTATAACTTACAATATGTATATCATTTTCTTTTCTTGATAGTAAAACACACAAAACAAAATCATAATAACAATATACAAATCTATATACTAAAAATACCAAAAAAATAATATTATTATCTTTAAAGAAGTATCACTAAAATTAAAAATAATTCATAAAACAACAGTATTTAAATATGTTATTTTCTATATTTTGTTGAGTTATTATATTTTTGTTAATATTAATCTAGATTTATAAATATCAAATTATTATATTTATTATTTTACATATTTTCAAATAATTATGAGACACAACTAAAAGAAATACTTTGGTTACATAAATATCGATATGATATATATAATTTGTTTTTGAATTTAATGTTAAATTATATTCAAAAGAAAAATAACTTTGTACAACTAGTGCCACGTTCCCAAAAAGAAAAGCCGAAAAAATTGAAACAGTTTTAGGACTCTATAAAAAGATTAACTTTGAGAACAAAGCCATGCTTGGTAACTATCATCGTATCTATGATCTCCAGCCCGCCGAATTGAAGAAATCTGGTCCCTCACTTGTTTGTCTATCCATCTTATAAGTTGAGCTGCTGGTGTTGAAGCTTCGCCATGCCTCCGTCCATTGCGCTCTCTCCAAACACCATAGATATATGTTTGAAAAACGTATCTTAAAAGGAAAGCATGTACTCGATCATGCTGAGTTGAGATAAGATCTAGCACAACAGACCAATCTGTGGAGAAGTTGGAACAGAGAAGACCCTTTGCAATAGAAGTACAAATTTCTGAGACATAGTCACATGCGAATGATATATCATGGTTTTTACGGGTTTTTAGCCATGACATAAGTCTTATTTATAGAGTTTTTATAGTGTTTTCGAGTCTTTTTGAGTCATTTCAGGATTAGGGGCTATTTGGCATGGATTGGAGCATTTCGGAGCATTTGGAGAAGATGTGCCAAAAGAAGATACTGGGAGAGCATATTTGGTATGAGTGTCGACACCAATATCTGACGGCAATTGAATTTCTCGTTAAATTGAAGTTTGGAAGATTTGCAGATTCAACACAGAAGTTTCTCTTATTTGCAATTAAGCCCAGTTCGTGGTTTAAACATATATATTGAGTTTTTAAAGTTTTGTTAAGACTTAAGCTTTATTTTGGAGAGAGAGATTTGTAGAGAACTAGGAGAGAAGAATCAAAACCTCCTTCAGAGAAGATTCAGAACTCCTTTACTTCTTCTATTGATTTCTTTAATGATATCTATTTTATTCATGATGTTTGTTTCATTCATCATGTCTGAGTCGATTTCTTGTTAGGTTTAGGGTTTTCAAAGGAATTCATGAATTGCTAGGTTGTTAGATTTTTAAGATTGAATCAATAGAGTTCTTCATCTAGATTGTGGTTAATTTGTTCTAGAGTAGTGAAAGCAACCTAGATTCTGATCTTAGGTTTATTGGTAGACACGAAAGTGTTATTGATTTCCTGAAAATAATCTAGATGAGCAAAATACCTATTCGCAAAGAGATTTGGTGTAGGGATTTTGTGAACTTATCAAACCTGAATCAAATGCGTGTCTTAAACTTATAAATTTGTAAAGAGATTCGGAATTTAGGGTTCTAGACATAGATAGTCTTTGCAACGAAAGTTGATTGATTATATTTTTTTGATTTGAGTTCAAGAACAATGCTTTGTAAATCCTGACATATTTATTTGCAATTCTGAATTTCCTAAGAATATCCCTAGGCCTAGCATTTCCTCATTATTGTTTTAAAACAAATCGTTAATTTAATTTGCTGTTGTTATTTAATTTAAAACCTGCTTGCTTAGCTTAATTTAATACCAATTATTTATTATGTAATCGTTGAGTGCCTGTGGATTCGATCCCTAAGTACTACAATAATCTCTTAATTGAGAGAGTAACTCAGGGCAAATTTGAGCCGATCAGCGAAGAACAAATGATTTCTGGTCTCCACATGGTTATGACATAAGCCACATTGTGGGTACCAGAATTGGTGTCCCGGGCCAACGGCCCATTCCGTTTAGGCCCGTTGACAAAGGCCCATTATCGGAGCTGTCCAGCCCGCTAGGCGGAGTCCAGTGGGAGCCGAGGGTTTGAAAGGAGAATCGAAACGGGCTATTAGCGGATCAAACGGCACCTTAATGAGAATGGCGCGATTCGCGGAGCGGAGTTCGCTGGGCGTGCAATGCTTGCCGGAGTAGTATAAGTAGTAGGGAAGACAAAATATAAAAGGGTCGGTTTTTGGCAAAAAGATACTAAATAAAACTAAGCACTTTTCTCCCAATCATTCGCAATTCTATTTTCGAGTTCGGACAGGGAATTAGGAACCCACTCAAGTTCACTCCATTTTCAGTTCGTGGATTTCAGCTCCCACATTTTGGCGCCGTCTGTGGGGATCCTTATTCCCTAACCCACCGATTCCCCGTTTCTGACCTTCCGTCTCCAGCCTAGCAAAATGTCGAGCAATTACAGTCAGGTAACTCTCGGTTCTATTCAGAAGTTGTTGTAGGATTTATCCGAGAAGACAGAGCAGCAGCAGTCAGCTACAGCCGCGCTCTCGGAGAAGCTCGGAGGATTCGAAGAGCGGTCTACCGCTCAGGTGGCCGCCTTGTCCGAGACCGTCTCCGAGCTGTCCAACGTCCACAACGCTTACGCAGCCCAAGTGGACGCGCTTGTGGAGGGGACATCCGTCAGCACCACGCTCCGCAGGTCCCGCATGCTCGATTTTGGTGGGGCGTTACCGGCGACGTCCCAGGGGAGCGGGCGTCCATCCCCCTTAGTCGCAGCGAACTCGGCAGAAAACCAGCCAAGAGAGGCTGGTTTGTCGGCATTGGCACCTCCGCAAGGGACGGCCATTCCGGACCCCGGCCGGGAAACTCCTCCTCCCGTGAGTAGGAACTCCACGCCTGGTCACATCCGCACTCCGACCCAGCACAGGGCGGTGGCCGTGCCCAATCCAGAAATATCATTCTTCCAGAATGAGATCCGGGCCATGCAATCAAAGGTCCATCATGCGACGAGCTCTTCCCCGGATATCGATCGAGTTATCGAAAAGTCGAAGCGGACTCATTTCTCACCTAGAATCTCGACAATGCGCATCAAGGATTCGGACCACGAGGCAGAAACAGGGGCTTACCCAGCAATAAGTGGACCCGGAAGGAGCAGGAAGATGATTTTTTCTGCGAACTCCACAAGGTGGCTGGACATGCTACCCGGAACTGCAAAAAACTCATGCATTTACTCGCCGAAAGGTTCATGAACAGAGGAATGCCGGATATAACAATTGACGAGCTCGATCAGGCACATAATGCAGTTCAGCTCGTAGCTGAGGCAGTTCCCGAGGAGGAGGAACTCCCCCTGGCCAAAAAACCAAAGGCACTTATTGAAGAGATCCCTCAGGGAACGAAGAAGCGTATCGACGTTATTATGGGCGGGTCCAGGATATTCCAAAATTCTATCAGGGCCATTAAAGACCATCAGAGGAAATTAAACGAATCGGCCCCAAAGAGGCAAAAGACGTGCGAAGTCTACCCCGAGATAACTTTCTCGGAAGAAGAGAAAGAGAGCCTCGACTCCACTCACGACGACGCGCTGGTCATTATTTTAGATGTAGCAAACCACGAAGTGTGTAGGATTCTGGTTGACACGAGGAGTTCGGTGGATCTAATTTTTCTGGATACTCTTGCAAGGATGGGCATAGACATGAGTCACATCATCGGACCTCCGGCTTCCTTAGTATCGTTCACCAGCGAAACCTCGATGTCCCTGGGAACGATAACCCTTCCGGTCGCTGTGTAGGGAGTATCCAAGATGGTGGAATTCACCGTCTTCGACCGACCGGCGGCCTATAACGCTATTTTAGGGACTCCGTGGTTGTATCAGATGAAGGCGGTCCCGTCTGCCTACCACCAGTACGTCAAATTTACAACGCGTAACGGAGTCCGTGAGATACTGGGCAGCCAGTGTATGGCCAGGAGTTGCTATCTGGCCGGGCATAAGTTCTTGATCCAATAGCAACCACAGCTCGAGATCGCCAAGAACCCGATGAAGTGTAGGATGAACGGCGACTTTTACGAAGAGATCCAGCTCAATGAGTTGTTCTCCGAGCAGAAAGTAAAAATTGGGGCGGGCTTGTCCCCAAAAGTTAAGGAAGAATTGGTTAGCTTCCTACGAAGGAATAAGTCAACCTTTGCGTGGGAGGTTAAGGAAATGGTTGGTATCAGCACCGACGTGATATCTCACAAACTCAATGTCAACCCCACTTTCAAGCCAGTTCGGCAGAAGCGTAGAAAGTTGGGAAAGGAGCGGGCTGAAGTGGTGAATGCCAAAGTGGACCGCCTGCTCGAGGCCGGCCTTATCTGGGAAGTCCAGTACCCGGAATGGTTGGCGAATACGGTGGTAGTCAAGAAGAAGAATGGCAAGTCACGGGTCTGTGTTAATTTCACCAACCTAAACAAAGCTTGCCCAAAGGATAGTTTCCCCCTCCCGCATATCGACCGGTTGGTGGAGTCCACTTCGGGGCACGAGCTGTTAACGTTTATGGATGCTTTTTCGGGATACAACCAATTCATGATGCATCCCGACGACCAAGAGAAGACATCTTTTATAACGGATCGAGGGACCTTTTGCTACAAAGTGATGCCGTTCGGGTTAAAAAATGCTGGAGCTACCTACCAACGGTTGGTGAACAGGATGTTCGCCGAGCTGTTGGGAAAAAATATGGAAGTGTACATTGACGACTTATTGGTGAAGTCGATGGAGTCCAACCAGCACGTCGGGCATCTCGAGGATTGTTTTGCAATCCTCAACAAATTCGGCATAAAGTTGAACCCAACCAAATGCACATTTGCGGTCCCCTCGGGAGAGTTCCTAGGTTATATTGTGACCGAAAGGGGGATCGAGGCGAATCCTAAGCAGATAAATGCCTTTCTGTCAATGACTTCACCACGGAACCTCCGTGAAGTTCAGCACTTGAATGGGAGGATTGCGGCTCTAAACAGATTCATCTCGAGGTCCACAAATAAGTGCTTACCTTTATTCGAACTCCTTCGCAAAGGCAACAAGAATTTTCGGTGGGACGAGCAGTGTGAAGGAGCATTCGGGCAGCTCAAGCAATATCTGTCTAACCCTCCTGCTCTCGCCATGCCCGAGCTCGGGGAACCCCTGTTTCTATACGTCGTAGTATCTGAATACGCCGTGAGCGGGGTATTAGTAAAGGAAGAAAGGGGAGAACAGAGAACGGTGTTCTACATAAGTAAAACCTTCATAGGAGGTGAAGTTCGCTACCTTATGATGTAGAAGTTAGCTTTGGCTGTGGTCACCTCGGCTAGGAAGCTTCGACCATACTTTCAGTCTCACACGATTGTGATTCTAACCTCGCAGCCATTGCGAACTATTCTTCACAGTCCGAGCCAGTCAGGGCGGATGGAAAAATGGGCAATCGAGCTTAGCAAGTATGACCTAGAGTTCCGAGCCCGAACTGCCGCCAAATCACAGGTGCTCGCCGAATTCCTAATCGAACTACCGATTGCCAGTACAAAAAGCGAAGAGAAAGGTCCGTGGACACTACATTTCGACGGGGCCTCGTCCCAACACGGCAGCGGTATCGGAGTAAGGCTTCGCGCACCCACTAATGAGGTGATTGAGCAGTCATTTAGATTAGCATTCGACGCCTCGAATAACGAAGCTGAGTACGAAGCACTGCTAGCTATACTCGGCTGCTGACTCGTTGGCGTCCTTTACCTCGACCTCGGATCCCGCATTCACACGGATTATCCCGGTGGAGGTCCTGGAGCGCCCTAGCGTTTGCCTGAGCGAGGTGAACATCCTTACGAGGTCAATGCAGCGTCGGCTTGATAGAGGGGAAATAGTGCATGAGCTACCCGTCGTCCCCACCAAGGCTGTCTGACCTCGAGGGAACGCTTCGGTGCCGGAAGATCTCCATGTTCCCACAAGTGAGGAGAACTCCGAAGCATCGGCTGGGACTCCAGCAGCCCAATTCCCCCGCGGTGAGGAGCCTAGGGATGAAAGGCCAGAGGACTTCTCGGAGCTCCCAGAGGAGGACCAATAAGCGGACTGGAGAGCCCCCATCCTAACTTACCTAAAGGAAGGTGAGCTTCCCCAGGATAAGCGGCAAGCTCGGAAGATTAGAACCGTATCGGCCCTATTCTGCCTACACTCCGAGGGCCTGCTCCGTCGCAGTGTCGGAGGTCCTTATTTAACTTGCATCGCTGGTAAGTCGCCGGGGATAGTGATGCGGTCAGTCCATGATGGACCCAATGGGGATCATGCAGGACTGTGAAGAGTTTGTAAGAAATTGCGAGAAGTGCCAAAGGCACGCCCCCACTATTCATCATCCCTCGGAACTCATCTCAGCTCCCTACCCGTTCATGAGGTGGTCAATGGACATAATAGGGCCTTTGCATAAATCAACAAGGGGGGGTGAGATTCCTACTGGTCCTCACCGATTACTTTTCCAAATAGGTAGAGGCGGCTGCGTATTCCGCTGTAACGAGTTCTCAGGTCCAGCAGTTCGTATGGAAGGATGTGATTTGCCATCACGGACTTCCGTACGAGATAGTAACGGATAATGGGTCGCAGTTCGTATCAAGGCAGTTCGAAGCTTTTTGCGCCCACTGGAAGATTCGGTTGAGCAAGTCCACACCCTGCTACCCGTTGGGGAACGGCCAGGCCGAAGCAATGAATAAAGTAATATTGGCTAACCTAAAGAAGCGGCTGGATTCATATTAGGGTCGGTGGACCGAGGAACTACAATGCGTATTATGGGCAATCCGAACCACGCCTCGGCGGGCAACACATGAAACCCCTTTTTCGCTAGTGTATGGGACGGAGGCAGTAGTCCCGGCAGACCTCGCTGTACCAGGAGTCCGGGTAACCATGAACCCCACAATGCCCGAAGAGAACGAAGAGTCTCTTCGGGATGCCCTCGATTTCATCGAGGAGAAACGCGATCGGGCTTTAGTTCGTTTGCATTATTATCAGAGCACGATCGCGAAGTATTACAACTCAAGAGTAAGGGGTCGCGATCTTAACGTGGGTGATCTCGTGCTAAGAAAAGTTTACGAAAATACAAGAGAGCTTAACGCCGGAAAACTTGGCGTGAATTGGGAAGGCCCTTACAGAGTTATCGCCGAGGTGCGTAACGGGGTTTACCGCCTGGAGGAACTGTCCGGAAAGAAGGTCCTCAGGTCGTGGAATGCCTTCAATCTTAAGCGATTCTACACCTTTTAGAAAGAATATATAGTAATAAACACTTGTAATTGAACTACGCTGTGCTTGATCCCCTTTTGGGTACGTAGGCAGCTCGGTTTGTCGAGTTCAGCTAATAGTATAAGTTCTTTTTAAGAAGAGTGGTAATAAAGCGTTTCCACATCTTAAAACGATATAAAGCAAGCTTAGTAAAGTTTAAAGCAATTAAAAGAGTGCGACCTCCGTGGTCAAAAACACTCGAGCATAAGTCTCAAGAAGTTCGTAAAATAAAAAATATAAAAACAACCGAAAGTAAAAGTAATAATAGCAATAAACAAAAGGGGGGGTCTAAGACCAATACAAACCCGAAAAGGAAGTTAAGTAAGTCCGGAGTCCACGGCAGGGTCTTCGGAGCAGGCCAAAGGAGTGCCAGTCGCCTCGCCCACAAGAGCTTCATCACCCCCGGGGTTCATAAAAGCATTTACCTCCTTGCTCAAGCCCGGCTGGATTGCCTCCAGTTCCTGGTTCGGTACAACAGGGGGGTCAGAAGTAGGCTTCTCGATCATAAGGGGAGCAGGAGCGGGGTCAAGCACGAATTCGGGGGGAGTATTTGCCAATAGAGCATTATACGATGCAGGGTCAAACGTTAAGTCCTTTACCTTTTCAGCCTCAAGGCGAGCAGCCTTCTCGTCAGCTTTTAAGGTTTCGAGCTCCTCCTTCAGGTTGGCAATCTCGCCCTTCTCGATCTCTCCTACCAACATCCGGTTGGCGGTGATCTCAGCAGCTCGGATTGTGTTGGGGATTAAGCGGTCATGCTCCTCGAGATGCGACCCGATCTTGTCGATCGTGTCTCAAAGGTTGGCTCGCATCTTCTTCCGCTCCTCTCTTCGTACCCTCTCCATCTCGGAGCCATTCCCTGCTTCGAGGAGCTGATTTCTGAGTTTGATCTCCTGGAATTCCTTTTTCGCCTCTGTCTCGGCGGTGGTCGCCTGGAGGTACAGTTCCCCAGCCAGCTTTAGCTTGTCTTGACAAGTCTCCAGGGAAGATTCGGCGATATGCAGATCAAGCTCGACGGTTCTGAGCTTCTTGTTGAACTTGGCCACCTTTTCCACCTTAGCCCGGTTGGAGACCTCCAGGGACTTGTGCTTCTTCACCTCCTTCTCTAAGTCAGAGATCAGAGCTTGCAAAACCCCTATTTCGGTGGCTGAGGGACTGGCGAGAAGCTGCTCTTCGTAGTGGGCCACCGAGCTGTTAAACTCAAAGAGCATCTACCAAAGAGAGGAAGGTATTTATAAGGGGAGTAGGCTTACCTCGCCGACCTTCTCGGCAAAGCGGAAGTAGTCCTCCCGGTTGTTCACGGAGATGTCCTTGAAGGCAGGAACCCGAGCTCCTTGACGGCTGAAGCCCCGCATCATGTCAGGCAGGGATTTTGGCAGAGCTAAAAATGAAGCGTTTGCTCACGTATTAAAAGTGAGCTATCAGTAAGTAGATTACCCGGGAGTTTACGCCTCGGATTCACTTTCGGGTCGGCGGAACTTGGGGCCGCGGGCAAGGAGCCCTTCGAGGCAGGGGTCTCAACGGGCTTCTCCTCAGTTCGGGGCTTGGAGCTCGCACGTACCGGACGTGCAGGTTCCGCGGCTTTCTGCTTTTTTGACCCGCTGGCGTGGCCCTCTTCAGAAGCTGGGCGAGCAGCGGGAGATTTAGCACTAAGGTCGCTGTCGGGAAGAGTGATCACCTCGCGGCCCGTGCCCTCCGAGGGAGAGACCAAACTGGAAGACTTCTCCTTCGAGGAAACTTTGGCCCTGGTGTCCGTTAGTGCGGCAGCCATTTTCTTCTTTAGTTCCTTCTCTTTCAGCTCTATCTTTTTCTTGTGAGACCTCTCTTCGCGGTAGTTCATCTTGGGAGGGGCGGACTGAGGAGAAGAAATAGTAAGAAACCGATTACGGATGCGGGCACCGGTCTCACGGATCTTGGGTCAGGTGAAGGAGTCCCAAGCAGTTTCAGCACCGCAGAACGTGATGAAACAGTCCGCGAAGGTTTGAGACAATGGTCCGCGGTCAAGGGAAGCTAAAAAAAAAGAGAAGAGAAAATGAGTTAGTACCCCGAACTGGTAGATGATCACAAGAAATTTTCGAATCTCCTCGCAGTTCTACCAGGTTTCTGAGACCAGTGCGGGACAAGCAGCTCCTGCAAATCACCGAAGGTATTCCGGTTCACCGGGAAGAAGAAATAGCCACTTCGGTACTGCTCGTCTTTGTCGGGGAAGTCGTCAAAGACTCGGAGCCCGGCCAGCGGGCTGAGATAGAAGGTTCCTCTAGTCCGACCACTCTTTATTGTGTAAAGGTGTAGGATGTCCTGTAAGGTGATGAGGTAGCCATGCTCTTCGGCTAAGGACTGCAGGCAGAAAATAGTCCGGACAATGTTCGGACATACTTGGGGGAGGGTGATGCCGAGTGCGAACATTGCCTTTACCAGGAGCTCTGGCAACGGAAGATATAGGCCGCATTTGGAGAAAAAGATTTCGTAGGCGCAGCAATACTCGGGAGGAGGATCCTCCGGTGACAGATCATCCCCCGGAGCGATAAGCTCCGTCTCCGACGTAAGGCCGCAGAGGAACTTTACGTGTACTAAGTCTTCCTCAGCTATTGTCGACTTGGGATGCAGGCCGAATTGACCGGAGAGGGAAGTATCTCCAGCTTTCAGAGTTTGCTTTGGCGGCGACATGCTTGAGCTAAGAGTCGAGTATGGGGGACGGAGTAGAAGGAGTAGAAGATACGGCGAGGAGAAACGTCGGGCAAAAACAGAGAAAAATAGAAGGAGCGAAGAAAAACTAAAAAGAAAAGCGAAGGAGGGGGGGCTCTACCTTTATAGCGTCTCGGCGGCTGCAACCCAATGATTACCTAGGGAAGCTAGAAGGTCGCGTCCTTTATAGTCGGCAACCTAGGGATTCCGAAGCGGCAAAACCGGGGCACGGTTATCCGAAAAGGCAACCTCGAGTAAAAACAAATCAATCATATCAGATTCAGGAATCGAAGTTTCTTTAATTGTTTAGCATTAAAGTCTCCCAAACTAAGCCACTTCGGAAGACTTGGGGGGGTTTACTGTGGGTACCAGAATTGGTGTCCCGGGCTAACGGCCCATTCCGTTTAAGCCCGTTGACAAAGGCCCATTATCAGAGCTGCCCAGCCCGCTTGGCAGAGTCCAGTGGGAGCCGAGGGTTTGAAAGGAGAATCGAAATGGACTATCAGCGGGTCAAACGGCGCCTTAATGAGAATGGCGCGATTCGCGGAGTGGAGTTCGCTGGGCGTTCAATGCTTGCCGGAGTAGTATAAGTAGTAGGGAAGACAAAATGTAAAGGGGTCGGTTTTTGGCAAAAAGATACTAAATAAAATTAAGCACTTTTCTCCCAATCATTCGCAATTCTATTTTCGAGTTCAGATAGGGAATTCGGAGCCCACTCAAGTTCACTCCGTTTTCAGTTCGTGGATTTCAGCTCCCACACACATGTCCCGGAGAAGTCCCTATTTCATTTAAGCATTAAATCATCCGTCGAGAGCCTGATTTAGCAACCCTTAGAGCTCATCAACTCCTACTCCTTCAAAATCAGGAGGAATAAATTGCAAAAACTCTCTTAATCTCTTCCACTGTCTCAACCACTCTACCATCAAGACAACGTATCTCCTTTATGTTATTTTCATTGCTATTCTTGCTGCAGCTTCTCTATGAAATATTTTGTTTTTTTATCCCTTACATGAAACCAATGAAGCTTAGATAGAGGTTTGTTTGAGAAATTTTTCCTCCAGCCCAGCCACAAAATCCCAACAATGATAAGCAGCATTCTCCTACACCATTGCTACCTCCGAGGGATTAGACAAGTTAGCTTCCTGCTTTTGACAAAGAATAGCTAAAGCTTCCTTTGATCGTTTAACTAGATGTCCCAGTCTTTCCTTAGCCAACCGACGAAGTAAAGGTATCAAGCTTTTAAGCTTCTTGGAGAACTAGAAAAATGTGGAAGTAGATAAACAAAGAGATTCTGTCTCTGTCCAAAATCGGTCTACTAGAGGCATGAATTTCTCCATCTCCGTGAGAATGTTAACAAACTTGAAAGGTTTTTTCTGCCTAACCACATTCCCAACATCACTTTTGATCGCAATACGACACCGTAAGTGACCTGAAAAACCACCGCATCAAACACATTATAAGCTTGAGGGAACTCGCGTAACCAATTATCATTCACCATAACTCGGTCCAATTTTTTTCAGTATTAGATCCTCTTCTCGTTTGTTATACCAAGTATATAGGGGCCCATGAGAACACATATCCGAGATGGAAAAATCATTGACCACTTCATGAAAATCTCACATAGCAGAAATGATATAAGAAGTAATTTCGACATGCGAGTGCTCCACCATGTCTAGAGTGACATTAAAGTCACCAAACATAATCCGAGGTTTGGATTGGATAATGGGGGAGTCATAATGATCTTACAGGTCACGCCATAGTTCCTATCTCTCCACCGGACATTTAAAAGCATATATGAAGGAGCAAAAGAACTCTCTCTCCTTGCTTGGAAGCTGCACCGAACAAGTAATTAACTGGTCGCTCTTGAAAAAAGGAGTTAACCTGCTCGTCTCTCTCCACATAACCCAAATTCGACCCCGTTGGTTAAATTCATAGTTCATTATCATTGACCAATCATGGAAAAGTTGGTTTCCCAACCACTGAGCTTTAGGGGGGGGGGGGTTTATTGGATTATTGATTCTGATAGATTTGGAAATCCAAACAAAAATCTTATGTTATTCAATTATTGATTTTAAAATAACTATCAAAATTATGTGTGATTGGTTGTATGATTTATAAATACTAGTTGAAATCCTATGTTATTCGTTTAGTGATTTTTTTTTTGGATTTTAAAATCCGCAGTATGTTTTAAATCCCCTTTTCTATGGGAAGATAGATCATAATGCCGTTCTTCGTCCAGCTTTTAGAGGTTTGGAAAATATCTCTAAAACAATTGAAATTCACTTGATTGAGCTTGATATTCAGAGGAAGCGGGTATATAAAGTTGATGAAGCTTCGGTAATCACCGCTCCATAGAGCCGAGATCATAATGCCGTTCTTCTTACAACTCTGGGGAACTTGGCAAATATTGGGAGAGGGGGGTTCAGGTAACGTAATGAGAACCACACAGACATCTCTATCAACCAAGATTCGTGAAAGATAATGGGGAATCCAATTTAAATTCATCGTTACTGTGATAAGAAAGCGTCTTCTACCAACCTTAAACAGTATTGACTTCATTAAACAGGGATTTGCCAAAATGAAAAAGAAAATAGATTTGGGCCTTAGAAGAGTTTGGCCAGTCTTCATGGGCTTTGGTAGATTTGATAATGGGTGGAAAGGGGGGCAGACTTTGTTTGGGCTCGGCCCATAATAGGGTACCAGGAGCAGCATTAGGTTAAGGACGTTGTTGCCTCTCTTCATCACCGACAGCGGCGGTGATATGATCGTGGCTAGCACGGAGCAAGAGGCTACAGAGAAACCGGAGATGGTGGGAAGGATCACTCGTTCAAGAGCTAAGGAGATGGCCAAGGAAGCACACGCATTCATAGCTGACGGGTCATTCAACCTACCAAGGATCCAAGTCTTCAACATATCTAACCTGAAGACTTCACCCGGTGATGAGGACTAGGTAACTTAGGTGAGAAGTTTGTACTCTTTTTCCCATAGCTGAGTTTTGTCCCAATGGGTTTTCTCAGCATGGTTTTTAATGAGGCAAATGGATCACTACGTCGAGTTATCTAGAAATCATTACCAAAGGGGAATAATGTACTTCTGTACTACTACAGGTCGTCAAGCTTCTGTACTAGTTCAGCCGACTTCTGTACTACTACAGGACGTCGGGAAATCTTGCTGTTTTTATTATTTCCTTAAAACGTCTTGTTGTTTTGGTTTTGAACTTCTTGTTGTTTGGAGTGTCGTGCCCTAGGGTATTTAAAATCCAAAGCTACGCCTCTTTTCTCTTTAGCGAAGAAGTTGTATGAACAAGTATTGTCACACTTTTTCTCTCAATTCGAATTCTTGAATGCGTTCTAGATTTCCGGGTTTCTATACACTTTGTGATTCAGAAACTCTTCATTGTTACAATCCATAAAACCACCTAAACATCTATCCCCATCAAACCATTGTTTTCCTCATTCGATCTTCACATATCATCACTCACATTCATCGCCCATCATCATCAACAAGCTCACGTCGCATATCACCTATCTTCAGCCTTCATCGGAGTTCTATCCTAGGGAGATCATATTAGGCGGCAAACGGGAGGTGAGCTTTTCAAGTACACTTGCTATCAGATCTGTCATAAAGGATGGACGGTCAGTAGCTTTCATCGCTGTTAACTCTCCGGTCACCGTCGTCAACGCAGAGCTCCGGGCCTGCCGCATCCAAGTTGAGCACTTGGTGGGGGGGGGGATCGTTCTCCCTTTGATAGGCGACGTGAGATGCAAAAGTTGACTTTAAATGGACTGTGTGGAAGACACAGTCGGCGGGAGGCGTAGAACAGACTGGGAGATGAAAGCATGGACCATATCTGGATCCCGACATGGAAAGGGTTGTAAAGAGGGTTCGGGGAAGAGTTGAAAAGATTAACAAGAGCATAAAAAGGGTTAAAAAGGTAAAAGATTACAGAGAGGACTAAGAAGGTTGCTGAAAAAACGGTGTAGAAAAAGATCATCCGGACGCCGGCGAGCTACAGCTCCACCGGCGCCGGAGGTGGGATGTCGGAGTGATGTCTCGATAATATCGCCTGGGAGCTTTTTGTATTTGGCTAACTTTTAGATAGAAAGTTTCTAAGACTGAAAAATTTATGTTTTAAATGTATTTGAAAGGATTTGATAGTGTAAAATAGAAGGATTCAAATCCAAGGATAAAAAATGTTATTTCAAAATCCATGTATTTTGATTTCACATATAATAAGGATTCACAATTCTATGTGGATTTACAAATCAATAAACCAATAACTCCCCCTTACTTTCGCTAACCCGCGTCTCAAGTAAACAACCAAAAAGAAAATTGTGCTCACCCACCCACTTCTTTATAATGGAATGTTTTGAAATTTTGTTTAACCCACGGACGATCCAAAAGAAGCACGACATTTAAAGATTTTTTGGGCGAAGCTTCTTACTCTAATCTCTGGGAGGAACCTCATTCGATTGAGTAAAACGATTCGAGATAGCCTTGTGCTTTTTTTTCTATTGTCTTGGTAAAGACGGGCGCAAGGTCAGGTCAGCATTTGCGCTTCTTCCTTTTAGCACAACATCAAGATGTTCCTTTGTTTCCACAGTGGAAACATCTTGAGGCGCTGCAACTGAAGGACCTAATTCCACCACATTTATTTGTTCTTCCTCATTGTTGTCACCTTCCTCTCCCAAAATCGAGTAAGAGTTAGAGAGAATAGAAACTTCACCAAATTTAGAAGTTTTCCTCGTTTTCCCTGGGCTACGAGTGGATTTCCGAGTAGACCATTCCTTTGTAGGTTCTTCTACTCTCACTGTGGCATTCGTCTCTCCAATCCGAATAGTCTCTCTGTGAGGAAGAATTTCCGGAGCTTGAATTTTCTCAACTTGTCTCACTTCAATGGTAGCCTCCGAACCTCAATATCCTGGGATATTGTTTAAACCTCTTTGGGTGCTGTAGTTTCAAGAATCATAGTCTGAGTTTCTTTAGGTGCAGCTAGACAAGTAGCAAGTAAGTGACCCCATTTCTTACATCAACTACATCTTGGTGGCAGCCAAGGATAAGAATACTTTATGATAATGTCTAGTTCACCCTCCTCTTCTCCCATTGGAAGCTATCGATTATATATTAAAATACAAAAATCAAAATTTCTTATTAGGTTTACCGTCTATCGGGAAGCTATTTGATTTTCTTATTAGGCAAGTAAGTGACCCCATTTCTTAATTTTGTAAAAAATTTGTATCACAGATAGTCGCTCGATAGCTTCCCGATAGACGGTCCGATAATCTCGCAATTGTTGATAATCTTCCGACAAGCATGTCGGAAAATCCTTTATTGTTCGAACTAGTTAAACGACTGTTTAGGCACTCAACTTTTCCATCGTTTGTTTGGATTTCCAACAGCTTATATTGATCTTTCTCGATAAACTTCGATCGTATCGATAAATACGATCGTATCGATAAATCCTCGACTGTTTGATGAAATTCATCGACCAAACTTAAGTTCCCTCGACCATTGGAACATCCAGTACCAGCTAAGAACCGTAGGAGATGGACATCTAGTTCTCTTTCGAGACTTCTCGCTTTTCAAACCAGTTCTTCAAATTCACCTTTATCACTTCCTCTGGTTCCCAAGTAGTTTCTTCTTGTCCATCACAATCCGAAAAACCTTGAATTAACTTAACATTTTTTCTTCCTATCTGCACTCAACCTCCTCCCAATAATCCGAACCGGTCTTTCAAGAATAGTTAAGTTCGCTTGTAAATCTGCCGGAAGTGTCATGCATTTCCTTAGCATAGTGTTATGCATTTCCTTAGCATCACGAAGACAACGACACAAAGACGAGGAGCAGCACGTGGCCGAGGAGTAGCTCGAAGCGGAGGAAGCACTAGTCATCGCGGAAGGTCATCTACCAAGATCAAGGCTCAAGAAGCTCAAACGAACAATCAATGTCATTCTTAGGGAGTCAAACAAGATTGTAGAAGTGGCTCAAGTCTCTCTCGTAATGGTCTCGGTTCAAGAGGTTCGGTAAAGGGTTAAGTGTTGCTTATGCACTCTTTTTCCCTCGGCAAGTTTTGTCCCAATGGGTTTTATGCATTTACCATAAGGCCAATACCGGTGTTGTGGTAACATGTATCACGGGTAGAAATCCAGACGCTACGGCCGAATGAAAAAAAATTTGAAATTTCTCAGGCCAAAGTTATGAAAAGGGCTACGTGTTGGAAGATGAAGATTTCTATCGAAGGAAATGATGAAGAATTGCCGAAGGAAGGTCAAGATGATCAGTAAAGAGATATCAAGTAATGGTTAGAAATAAGAGGTTAAATTATCAGTATTTTTTGGATATCATGTGAGTTTTTGTGACTAATGACCGAATTAAATAATAATTTTTGAATAAAATTCTAACGGCCGGTCAGAGAGAATAGTGAGTGCGATAAGGGACCGAATGGCCCGAACGACCAAGAAATTCTAGAAACATGATCGGCTCAAATTTTCCCTGAGCTACTCTCTCAATTAAGATATCACGGTAGTACTTAGGGATCGAATCCACAGAGACTCAACGATTACTGAATAAATAATTGGTATTAAATTAAGCTAAGCAAGCAAGTTTTAAATTAAATAAAACAGCAAATTAAAATAAAGATTGGTTTTTGAAACAGTAATGAGGAAACGCTAGACCTAGGGATATTCTCAGGAAATTCAGAATTGCAAATAAAGAATTGTCAGGATTTATAAAGCACCGTTCTTGAACTCAAATCAAAAAATTATAATCAATCAACTTTCGTTGCAAAGACTATCTATGTCTAGAACTCTAAATTCCAAAACTCTTTGCAAATTTATAAGTTTCAGACATCCATTTAATTCAGGTTTGATAAGTTCACAAAATCCCTAAACCTAACAAAAAATCTACTCAGACATGGTGAATGAAACAAACATCATGAATAAAATAGATATCATAAAAGAAAGTAATAGAAGAAGTAAAGGAGTTTTGAATCTTCTCTGAAGGTGGTTTGGATTCTTCTCTCCTTGTTCTCTACAAATCTCTCTCTCCAAAATAAAGATTAAGTCTTTACAAAACCCTAAAACTCAATATATATGTCTTAACCACGAACTGGGCTTAATTGCAAATAAGGGAAACTTCTGGGCCGAATATGCAGATCTTCTGAACTTCAATTAAGCGTGAAATTCATTTGCCGTCAGATATTGGTGTCGATCGACACCAGAAGTTGTGACGCTCGACACTCACACCAAATATGCTCTCCCTGTATCTTCTTTCGGCACATCTTCTCCAAATTCTCCCAAATGCTCCAGTAAGCTCCAATCCATGCCAAATAGCTCATAATCCTGAAATGACTCAAAAAGACTCGAAAACACTATAAAAGCTCTATAAATAAGACTTATATCATGGCCAAAAACCTGTAAAACCATGATATATCAAAACACGAAGGAACATATCAAACCAAGTGAATGGACGATCTAGATTAGGTGTTTAAAGGCACGAATCTCAAGGAATATTTTCCGATTAGAGCTCTCTAGAAACATTTTAGAGCGAATCCTTGCAGAACCATTGGTCCACCGTAAATTGACGGAGGAGGAGTACTAGAAGTAACGCCCAGGGCGAGAAGAGCTTACGAGAAAGTCTTAGCTGGATACGAGAAATCTACCCGGAGACGAGAAGTACACACACAACGCACACAAGATTCATGATAACCTACTGTGAGTCTCAAAGCACAAGAATGTGGCACGTGATAGATTCTGTTCTTTCGTACTTGTTGATTGCCTTTGTTTTTTGTTATCTTTGGTCGAGATCTACTTAGATCGGGACTTGGTGTTAGATCAAGTAGATGAGATGATGTTGAAATCCACTTAGTGTGGTGAGGACGTGGACTTATGTTTGTTTTGTTTGAATGTTGCATTTGTTGCACGTAGTTCTTGGTGATACGTGAATCTCCCATTCTCTCTCCTGGGCACAGGAAGGCGACGACTCGGCAGGGATGGGTCGCACCTTAGGCCATGTATTACCCGACGGAGTAGTTTTGAGATAGATGTGATGTGTCACACTAAGACTTACTACATTCGGGTCCTTCGTGGTAACAGGTTGATGTATTTATGTTGTTGGGGATGGAGGATAGTAATCACATGGCCATTTTGTAGAATCGAGTCTAAATAGAGTTTCGTATATTTAGTTTCCGTTGTGCAAAATCATTGTTTACTCTGATTATACTTGATTGCTTGGATAGGTTGCATGATAGATTGCTATTTATTTTGGGTTGGGTTGGGTGAGTGAGTAGCACTCATGACTCAACTTTTTTGTTCTAGGAAACCTTAGAAAACCCTTAGTGAACCTTGGAACGTAGGACCCCAGTGTAATTTTGGTTGTTGTTAGTGTAAATGGATTATGTTTGATGTATTATGTATTGTATGACGATGGACATCCTGAACTTGCATACTTATTTTGGTGATTATTTAATAAAGATGTATTTATGTAAAACAAACCTCGTATATTCATGATGGTTGTTGATTGAAAGTGGGTTTTGTCCAAACCAAGACAACTTTTGTTTACGGTACTAAGGATGGACTGACTAAGAACGCTGGTTTTATGCTAGTACTAAGGATGGACTGACTAAGAACGCTGGTTTTATGCTAGTACTAAGGATGGACTGACTAAGAACGTTGGTTTTATGCTAGAACCTCGGTCAGATCATACGTAGTGCTCGCCAGTGACACATCCGGAACGTGTATTGTCCGTAGATCGGTTTAGGGGTGTTACAAAGTGGTATCAGAGCATGGTTACGATGCTGGCCAAAACTATCGTTTTTCAATTGTTTTATCGAGTAAATATAGAGTCACACTAACAACTAGGATAAACTGGGTGTTGTTAGATTCAGGTTCTTCGTGGTAACAGATTAATGTAATTATGTTGTTGTGGATGGAGGATCGTAATCACATGGGTACTTTGTAGAATCGAGTTTTGATGGAGTCTCGCGTATTTAGTTTCCGCTATGCATAATCATTATTTACTCTGATTATTGTTGATTCCTTAATTGATTGCCTGCATATGTTGCATGATATATTGCTTCTTTATTTTGGGATTGGGTTAGGCGTTTAATTTCCGAGTAGGAGAACCAGACTAACTGAGTGAGTACCACTGATGATTTCACTATTCTTGCTGGAAAAACTAAGCTTGGGACTCTTTCTCTTAATATAATTTTCAAAGATGATCACTTTGTGCAGCAACTCCTCTAACACCACATAGTGTCGGACCTTCATACTGTCTATGATGTATCTGTTTAAGCCTCCCATGAACCTTGACATTGTGGCTTACTGATCTTCTTAAATATCAACCCGCAACAACAAAGTTTCCATTTATTTTTAGAACTCTTCTACTGATTAGTTCCCTTGGACCAAATTCGTCAATTTGTAGTGTAGCTATCTGTGATAGTGACTTGGGACAAATCTCTTTCTCATTACGGTCTTCATTTGAGTCCAAGTCTCCACTGAATAATCTCCTACACGTCTCATTGTAGTAACCAACTGATCCCACCATCTTAATGCATAATTTTGAAACTCGGTTGGCCCCACTTTAACTTTGTTTTCTTCTGTGTACTATTGACAGTTGAACACCAACTCAATCTTCTTTTTCCATTCTAGATACTCATCCGGGTTGCTGGTTCCATGAAAATGTGGAATTCGAAGTTTAAGACCAGGCAAGGTATCCTTAGGATGAATGGTTTCTTCTCTGTCACGTCTTCTTCTTCTTCTATGGCCACTTTTCTTAGATGATTAGCTATAGTAGCTTAATGAATGTCCAACCTTAATATGGTTTCTTTGTTCTATGTCGTGTCTGTCTTGATTAGATTCAGAACCTTCTTGTTCTTGTCTAAAAACGTCAAGCTTGGCGTCCATTAACTTAGTCAGATGAGATGTGAGAGCTTCGAGCAGCAACTTGTTGCTATTTTCTCCCTGCTCCTCGTCCTCCATCGTTCTACGGAAGTAAACACCATAACAGACAATAAAAATTATTTGGACAATAAAAATTCAAGTTAAGAAGTTGAAAAGACAAAACTTAAAATCCAGAGATTCATATAGTTCTTAAGCAGATCTAAAAAGATTCTCACACAACCAATACTTTCTAACAGATCTAAACACAAACAGAATATTAAAAGCTTGTTTAGATGCAACCTGACATTAAGTGGCTTTTGATACCACATGATATGATCTTAGTTAGAAGATTTATGCCACTTGAACACTTTGTGTGGTTTATAGAATATTTCTGCGATTGTGGTTGGCGGTTTCAAAACAGGCGGGTTTGTGCGGATTGGTGCCTAGATTGATCTGATGAGTGGTCGGGCTTAGACTGAACGGTTTTTCTAAAACTGACGGGTTATGACAATCCTTTGAACTTTCAGACTCGATCCTACTTGGGTATGAAACTCCAAAAGCATTAAGGAGAAGGAATTATGAAAAAGACACATTTAAACATAAACTTAAGGATCAAACAAGTTCATAAGAGATTTTAATAAGAAAAGGTTTGATGATTGTTACAGAGAAACAAGGCAGAATATATAGAGTTTAGGAGACTAGGGGAAAAAATGACTTTTCAGCTTCTCTGGAATGGGCTCGATTAGAGAACAATGGGTCTTTGTAAAACTGTGTGGCTTTGTCTCATTAAAAACCTCTCTTGGAAAACCCAGTGGGACAAATCAAGAGGAGGGAAATAGAGTAAAAGTCACAAACCTCCATTGTCTCCTCTTACGAGGCTTGAATCACAACAAACGTGGTTGGCTAACTGTGGGTACCGAAATTAGCACCACGGGCTAGCAGGCCTGCCGCGCTCAGGCCTATGTCAAATAAGCCCACTTCAGAGAATGCCGAGCCCGCCAGGGAGAAGTCGGGCGTAATTTCAGGAAGTCAAGAAGCATATCGTAACGGGCGATTCCATGGTCAAACCCTGCTTGAATGAGGATCGCGTGATCGACGGAGCGGAGTTCAAAGAACATTTAATGGTTACTTAATTTGTATAAATAGAGGATAAGGGAAATTGTACTCGCGGTCTGATTTTCCTAAGCAATAAAAGTATATTTCACCTATCTATTCACCGCTAGCAAGTTCTACGAGTTCGGACAGGGAATAAAACCCCACTCAAGTTCACTTCCTCCTGTTACGTGGTTTTCAGCTCCCACAATAAGCACACTCAAGATTACCCTAAACTTGTTGTAGGAGTGTGGTTATGGCTTGACTTAGCATCTTCTTCTTAGATCTTGTCATAGGATCTTTAGGGACTTGTAAAGCTTCTTCAACTCCAATCTCTCCATTTTCATGTTGTTCCTCATGTTCAAGCTGCTCCATAGCTCAGTGATCCTCCTCGGGTCTAAGCTGGTCATTATTTCCATGCTCCAAGCTATCCATGATCACATCACCCTCCTTGCTCATAATTTGGATAGATAGACAAGTGAAAAACAGATTCTCAACGATTCACCTCATTGGAGACCGACGCTACGACAAATGCCTCCAACTTTGGTTTCCATCTCGAGATTAAGCGCACACTATTATTCTTCTTTCAGTTATAATCATCAAACAATGCACTAGTTGTAAAACGATTTTTCATTGAATATAATTTAACATTATTTCAAAAAAAAAAATTATGCTTACTTAGCTTATTCCTGGTCCATAATAACCTGGAAATAGTATAGATATATTTTTGACCTCTGATTGATTGAGGACCTATGTCATCTCTAGAACAAAAGAAAGTTAACATATATGCGTTTGAAGGCAATGCTTCTCTTGAATATAAGTGAATTTCTTGCTTATCAGAATCTTGTTGGATGCAAAGTGAACAATAAAATGGGATGTCCTGTTAGTGGAAGAAACACTGATAGTATGTGGTTGAAGTTTGATGCATGTGTATATGTGTCAAAGAGAGGGTCTGTCACCAACTCATAGCTATCGAGAGAAGAATTCATGGGTTGATGGAAAACATGATCATGGGAGGAAACATAGGATATTATCAGGTATTGATATATCTAAATTTTTGAAAATCTTCAGATATGATTTTGGAAATGCTAAGAAAAATTGTATGAAGAGAAAAAGACATATAGTGTTATATTAGTATTTGATAGCGAAGACAACTTCTTATTATTAAAAGACAAGTACACATTTAATCATGGCTTAAAATTGGGTTTAATTTCAGAAATTACCCTCAATTAGTTATGGAGGAAAATAGTTATTAAAATTAATGAGGACAATTTTTGTCTAATTAAAATGATTAGCTAGCAACCATTGCTCATTGTCTAATTAAAATATATTTCATAATGGGTCTATACAAGAAACGGAACATAATTTACTCCATTTGATGGCCCAACCGTAAAATCGGAAAACTCCATTTGGAAATTGAAAACCGAAATAAAATGTTTGTATTATAGATTCTGGTGATTACAAAATGAATGCAGAATTTCAAAGCATATTACTGTATTTAATGCTAATTTTTGTATATACTCCATAGGGCTGCCTATATCTGGCCCCCTGTACTATAAGCTTTCAACTAGGTTCAACCTAAACTTTAACACTCTACAGAATTCCACCTGAACAAACTTTTTGCTTCTCAATTCCACCTAAACTACATAATTCCACCTAATTAACCAAAATCGATTAAGCTGTTTAAAATCCTTTAATTTGCGTTTTAAAATCTTAATCTCGCGTTTACTGTGCCGCGATTGACTAAACCCGATTTGAGTTTTTGAACCCGAATTATAATCATTAAAACCCTAAAATCGAATTTGGGGCTTTTTGTTCTTCCTCTCCATCGATTCTTCTTCTTCTTCTTCTTCTTCTTCTTCTTCTTCTTCTTCTTCTCCATCGATTCTTCTTCTTCTTCTTCTTCTTCTTCTTCTTCTTCTTCTTCTTCTCCTCTTTCGACTTTCTCTTTTGTTGATTAGAGGAAGTGCTTTCTCTTTTGTTGATTAGAGGAAGTGGAAGCGTTTTCAGCGTTATTGTCAGTAACAATGAGCCAGTTCTCTTCTTCTGAGTCGTCTCAACTGACTTCGAATGCTACTCACAGAGGAGTTCCAAGTAGGTGCTGGTGTGGTCACAAAATTACAACGTATACTTCAACGACAGATGAAAATCCGTATCGGAGGTTCTATAGATGTGTGCAGGGCGTGAAGGTAATGTATTTAGATAATGTGTTTGCAATATTAGGTACTATTTTCAGTTACTTTGCTGATTGAATTGCCGATATGGTCTTGATGTTAGAAACAAAAAGAGAAACACTTGTTCTGTTGGGTTGATGAAGCTCATCTAGAGGAGATTAGGATGGTTGACAAGAAACATAACAAACTCGTAGAAGATGTCAATAATATACGAAAGATGATGATGGAAAATGTAGAAGTCCAAAAGAAAATGGTGGAGGATATGAACACGAAGATGAACGAGAAACTGAATGAGATCATTGAGCAAGAGCTAATGGTTGCAAAAAATGGTGTGGAGAAGTCGAGCATGAAGACTCTTTTACTCGTGACTGTGGTAGCTTCAATCGCATGGCTTTGTGGAAAGGTTTTCTAATGTGTTTGGTTATTATGTTAAGACCCTTGTTGGTATGTGATAAACTTGATGGGTCTTGTGTTGTTTGTTTTGTAATGAAAGTGGTAGCTCAAAAAAACAAGATGTGTTTTGTGTTGTCTATATAATGAAATTTGGATATGGTAGCTCAAAAAAACAAGATGTGTTTTGTGTTGGTAGCTTCCGACAGAAATGAAAGCATGCTCAAAAAAACAAGACAACACATTCCATTATATAGATTCGATCGTTATAAGCATGTGAGTAACTTCAAAAAACAAGACAACACATTCCAAGATAAAACAGAACCTAAAAACTACTCTTCAGTTGCTTGGGAAGGTTGTGTGATTGTCATCGTCACTTGAGTCTCTTTGCTACCATTCTTTGCCTTCTTTGCTACATTGTGAATCTGATAGTAGTGTTAATAAGAGTCAGATTATATACTAGAATGTTAAGTTAGAGTCTAGAAAACATAAATTACCTCCTCTTTTGACTTCCTCTTCCTCGGTACCTTCTCTTTAGGGAATTTCTTACATCCTAATGCATTATACCCAGCTTCACCACAGCTCTTGCAATGCATGATTCGTCCTGTTCTCCCTAGCTTTTCTACTTCACCCTTCTTTTTCTTCTTTTTCTTAGGTGACTCATTCTTCCCTTTGATCCTTGCGAACTTTCCTTTTTTACTTGTTCCTTTCTTTCTTCCTGGCAGAACAGGTTCTGGTGGTGCGATTACCAAGCTATAACCAGTATTCATCCAGTAAAGTGGTCCTCTTAATGGCATGGTGGCAGTTTCATAGTTGTCTCTCCACATTTCTGTCAAGAAGAACCCAGATATATAGTTCTCAACATCCAATCCAGCCTCTATCGTAGCAGCATAAGCATGCTCACAAGGAATTCCACTTATCTGCCACTTCCCACATGAACACAATGTCTTTGGTAAATCCACCCTATGACTATTCCCATCTAAAAATACCTCAAACACTCCATGTGTGCATCGAGATACACTACTTCTATCTGCATCTTCCTTTTCTAATGCAAGTATCTTCAAAGCATATTTTGAAAATCTCCTACTATGGCGATTTGATTTCTTGTTTCGTTTGACCATCCGAACCATCCCTTGTCTCCTTATTGTTTCCAGCATTGGAACCAATGATTTTGCTCTTGCTTTGGTGATAGTCGAGTTAAATGACTCCGTCGAGTTGTTGTCAACATCCTCACAGCAACTTCCAAGCCTATAGAAACACCTAGACCAAGTATGTGGTTCCTCCTTCAGTACATCGTTGTACAATGCATCATCATAGCATCTCAAGATGTTGAGATTCTTCTCATAGAGCTGGACATTGTAACTCCAAGCTAATTTCCACACTAATGTCTTCAGCAGATCCTTCTTGCCATGATTCTTCTTCAGATTCTCTACAATATGCTTCACACACATTCTATGTTCAGCATTTGGTAGCTCATGTTTAACTGCACTTAACAGACCCTGTTGAACAGTTGACAAACAAGAGGAAATTAGAACTAGTTACTTACCCAACATGTAAAATTAATTCATATGGATGAGACGTTTTTACCTTTGAGCGGTCTGATATAATAATAAACCGGCTGCCATCTTCGAGTCCCAAATCTTTTTTTATTTGCTGAACAAACCAGTGCCAATTCTCAGCATTCTCAGATTGTACCACAGCCCAAGCAATTGGATAGATTTGGCTGTTTGCATCATGACCAACTGCAGTCAATAGAACTCCTTTCACAGCAACCTTTAAGAATGTACGTATCAATCTAAACATTACATGAAATATCATTACACTTGCAGTTATCGATTAAACCCTACGAGAAAGTACTCTCTACAAATAACGACACTCTTCACAAATCATATAATTATATGTACTACTTTGATTGGTAGTTAAAACTGGGGAATATATGACTAAGAAACTGAGGAAACATAAAGCTAAAAAGCCTCTAATTTGGAATCATATGAACAAAACCGTATGGATTATAACTCTTCCACAGAAGATATTGGTCTAATAATACTTAGACCATCTCCAATGCTTTAGAACCTTTAAGTGATTTTAAACCATATTTATAACCAAAACAAAGAAAAAGTTAAAGTTAAGAAACTGTGAAAGTTTTTTAGTTTACAACAAGTCCAATGGTATGTATTTACAATGAAGTTCTTAAAATTTGAAAAGCGTATTACATGAGTGTATAACTAGATAAACACTCAAAATTGTGTATTGTTGTGATGCTTTGGTTCCCACCTCGAGTATGCTTTGGTTCAAACCTGAAATGAGAGAACGAAGAGCATATCAAAACAGATCTGTGGATTCAAAGTTCAAACATATCTTAACTGCTTCAAGCATTCGAAGTTCAATATCAAATTAAATTCATTCAAACTTCAAAACATATCAAAACAGATTCATTCATTCAAACTTCAAATTCGGATTCATTCTATCAAAGTTCAAAATCAGATTCAATTCATACCAAGTTCAAGACTTTTAAAGACTTAACTCATTTTAACATTTAATATAACAAAATCGATTCACTCTCTGATGATCCTTACATCAGTATCACTCCATTTGATTCACTAATCAACGACAACTGCAATGCTAATTTGTTAGTTGGTGAGATGGAAACCATTGATGTCAACAACAAACCGACTAACAAATTGAAATTCAAATTAAGGAATGAGAGGTAGTTTCATAACTTCGTATAGCACATTTATTTTAATGGTTTTACTTTTTATTTTTATTAAACAAGGTTCATTTTCTTAGTGGTTCAAGATTACCATGTACATTGTGGGATTCATTTGCTGAACAAATTATATGTCTTTAGAGGGTTTGCGAAGACTAAATGTTACAAAGGTATTCAATTGTACAGTGATATCTACCTTAATATTAAAGAGACATTTACAAAGTTTAATATTGTGTATTTTATGTTGTAGAAGTCAGGAGTGTATCCAACGCTTTCAATGCGTCTTTGGTCAAAATCGATTCCGATTATGCTGATGTTGTCGAATTCAAGAATAAGTAAGTTACTTACAATCTATACATGGCTTAATATTATTTTATTTATTTTAACAGTTTATTAATTCCAAATATAGTTTACCAAACGATGGTTTAGCTAGTACTGTCCTTGATAGACCACCGAAACATGAGAACCTTCTTGCTCTACCTGATGATTATTATCTCCAGTTTCCTACTAGATCCATTAGAGACATTACAACTATGATTGAGATAGTAAGACACACAACACACTTTATTATTTACGTTTAATGTGATTGCAAGGTATTTTAATATCGGGAAAATGTCATTTAAATCACAAACATTCAAATTTTGGCCATTTAAATCACGAACTTTCTATGTGGCTATTTAAAACATGAGTTTTTCGTGGACTTAGTTTTTAAAACAACATCTTTTGTTGACTAAGCCAAAATGAACATCATATCCAGAAATTTGTTAACAAAACAACTAACAAACATTTAGACATCACTAACCCATCTCTATTAATAAGAGACGAAGTCGTTTAACGGTAAAAAAAGTGAGAAATTAGAGATTTGATTTTTTGGATTATGACGTTAGAATCACGATTTGGAGATATTTTTAATCTTCAATAACGGTATAACCTTGGCAACATAATGATTTTTGGAATTCATCGATATCTTCAAGTAGCACGTTCAAGTTAAGGATCAAACGGGTGTTATGAAATTGATGCTCTTTGATAGCATGACAACTGAGATTGTAGGCTGTTCTGCTAATAGCCTTATTGAAGGCGGTTTTGATGAGATTTGAACCTATTGTTGTTTAAACTTCATAATAATCTTTATTACGCTATTTTACTTATATTTGCTACTAATTTCACACAGATTGACGATCCACAAGACTATCCAGGCGCAGTCAAAAACTTGTGTGGAAAGACTTACCAGTTTCCCGCGACCTCCTTTCTCTCCACTGGATTCTCCAGATTCGCAACTCATCACGGACAGAGAAGATGAAATAGATGACAAATGAGAAAGGAGAAGATTTAGATCGTCTCGGGGAAGAACACTGAAAGAAGATGACTTCGATGGAAAATTAGAGGTCTTGAGAGAGAAGTCGATCGATTTGGGGAAGAACATTGAAATTTAGGGATTTAATTTTTGATTTGGGGATTTAGACATTTTCGTTAAAAGCAAAACGTCGTCGGTTTTAATTGATCGATTAACAATCCTAAATCGACGTCGTTTATCCTTGTGATTCTCATTTTTCGACTTAATAGAGATCGATTAACGATCCTAAACGGTTGTTAACTCCTCTGTTAGACAATTTGATTTGACGACATGTTCAATCTGGCTCAGTCAAACGAAGATAGTGATTTAAAAATAACGTAAACGAGAAGTCTATGCTTTTAATGGCCACAGTGAAAGTCGATGATTAAAATGGCCAAAATATGTAAGTTCGGGATTTAAGTAACATTTTTCCCATTTTAATAGTCAAAAGTTCGGGATTTAAATAATATTTTTCCCAATATATATCTAAAAAGTTTCTGATTTCCACCATTGTAAGGTGGGCAATTGAGCCACATCGAATAAGTTATCATGGATTGTTCTTGCGCTGTGTTTAAAACAGTTTTAATAAAAACAGAGTTTAATACAATTATCCTTCTATATTTCATTTGATTTCACCATAAAATGTATTTTACTTAAACTATATTAGACCTAATTTTAATGATAACATATAACCTATAATTACTCCCTCTGTTTCATTATAATTGATGTTTTAGCCAATTTTTTTTGTTTCAAGATAAGTAATGTTTTCAATTTCTTATGCAAAAATTTAATGTATTTAATATTTTTTACCAATTATATTATACATTATATTTCTTAATTGGTTGAATTCATATTAGTTAATGATGTTTTATAGAAAATGGGTAAGTTATATGTTTTATTATTAGTGTGCGAAAACCTTAAACATCACTTATAATGAAACAGAGGGAGTATTAAACAAAAAGAAACCCTCACCAAAAAAAAAAAAAACAAAAAGAAACTATTTTACCTTTATCTTATATAAAAATTTAATATTAGCATAAAACATAATAAACGACATTAGTCGAAGCAAAATGGTTCTAAACAACTCAACTAAACTAACTCAAATTAATAACCCCTTCAATTATTCATTTATTGAATCGACATAAACACTATGTCAAAAGCATTTGAATTGACCAAAAATTGAAACAACAATAAATTATGTCCGGCTAAAAAAAACGTGGTGTAAAGAAGAGTGTCGTGTTGTCAGTTTCATGTAACACTGTCGAAGGAGTAATTGTATAGAGTGACTCAATTGAATCCTTTTTTACGTGTAAGGAAAAATTAAATTTTGTTGACCATGCATAACTGAGAATTTGTTTATTCAAGATTATAATCTACACGATTTTGTGAGATCCCGGTTGCGGAGAGGTTCAAATGAATTGATTTGGCCACCTATGTCACGAAAGTGCACTTATCTTTTCGGTCAAGGGTCCTGAGAGAACTCCCCATTTAAGCGTGCTTATGCTGGAGTAGTCAAAGATGGGTGACCTTCCGGGAAGTGGTTGTCGAAACTGTGTGAGTGAGGCCAAAACATAGGAAAATATCATGTGGTCATTTGTAGGGTCGGTAAACAAGTCTTTAAGTCTCCCGGACGTTACTAACCAACCGTCGGGTATTAATGGGCCTAGTGAGAGGACGCGAGACTCATTAAGAAAGGTGGGCCTATGGTCTGGTGGTGAACATGGGGCCCACTAGAGAGATGGCGGTCGGGGTGTTACAATTGTAAGGAGCAGTACTACAACCAAAATGCTTGAAAATGAGTTTAAGAAATACATTAGAAGACTTCAACACGATATCTGTAACATGGCGAGGGTTCGTTAAGGTTTTGGCTATTTGGAGACCAAAGCTTGATGATCAAGGCAACATGAAGTTGATGATCTTGGTAGATCTAGAGGTAAAACTTTATTTCCAGACTAAATTGTGTAATTTTTAATACTTTCAAATACTAATTAGTATAATCCATGGGTTTTCTTTCTAAAGGGATGTAGGATTGTTACCACAATCCCTTATCTTCGATATGAAACTACATTCCATAACCTCATTGTTGAGGGAAATGGTATCTATTATATAATGTTCAAGTAATAGAAAATCACTTACCGCTCAAAAATTCTCGCCACCAATTAACGATCTTCAATGTTGTACCAAAGAACAATGCATGATGTCGATGAGAAACGTTGGAGTTCATATTTCAACTTCATTATCACCAATTTATTCTTAATGCCCATGGTGAAGATAAAAAATATTGTTATTGTATGCCTATGTACAAATTGATGTGCACACTCTTGATGATTTTAAATGACCAAATTCATTTTAGATGGCCACTTGATCTCTGTTTTGATGTAGCCTCAAGTGTTGACAAAAGTTAGAAACCAAACGAGTGGTCATGCATACGTTTAGTAGGATTTTTGAAATATAAACGTTACTAATTACTAAGTGGTGTAAGTAAATACCAGAATCAAGTGGTGTAAGTAAAAACCAGAATCAAGAGCTGGAAGTTAAAAGTAGAAAAACCAGATTCAAGATATGTAACGTTATTAACAAGAAAATCAAAAGTGACTAACCAATTCTTCCCAACGACGTTCAAATGTTTTTGCACCGTTGTTGTGTTTAGCAACACCTAATCCGCCCCTTTGACTGCCTTGGTTCTTGGAATTTTTCTCAATTTGCTTGATGTTTTTCTCATCTGTCCACATCTTTATGTAACCATCAAACAAACGTTTCCTCGCCTTCATCCATGCCGGTAAATTATTAGTTCCTTTCAGCTTCCATGTTTTCTTCCAGTCACGCAAGTTGGATTTAAAAGAAGCGTCTGCTTCCTTCATGTATTCTGTCCGGACATGCTCATTGATGCTCATGTCCCACTGGAACTCTTGTTGTATAAGAAACAATGAGTTAGTATTTACTCTTCGTATAAAAGAGAATGACCTTCCTTACAACCTTCATATAACTTACTCTTCGAACTATCTAGCATATCATTAAACTTTCTAGCTTCTTCATTTGGTTCTTCTACAGTATTCTCAAGTTCTGAATAGGCATTCATATTTTCCCTCTAAGCATCATGAACCATTTGAGTTGTACCTACCTCTTCTTCTCTAATCATAGATTATTCTACCCTCTCTGCTGCATTTCCACTAGAATTACCCACATCGAATGCATCTTTTTCCCCATGATAATTCCGTTTTCGTTTCCGTAGGTAATTATTCCTTCCAATATTTTTGTAGGAAATTTCGTAGGAAATCGACGAGAGGACAATGGAGTTACAAGAGACAAGCAAAACAAGCTTGACCTTCGAGAGTGATTGAGAGAGTGAAGATCAAGAACAAGACATCAAGGACTTGGAAGAGCTTCAAGAGACTGATCAAGCTACCAAAGAGAAATCCCAAGAAGCCATCTACTTCAAGAAACCAACAAATAAACAGGCACCTGACAAGACTTTTGAAATAAATCAGCGAGTATTACAAGATGTAGTTCAGAGAACATCTATTAGGCTTAGATTGCATCCAGGTAAGTTCTATTCAGTATTTTCGATATTTGCAGGCCCATTAACCCTCAGCAACGGCTAGAAGACGTGCTCATCACGAGGTTTCAAGTTTGCTTTCGTATTTGACTTATTTTCTTTCCAAAAACAATGGATTTGTTTTTGTAGTTTTATTTATTTCTTTTGTTGCACTTTTACATTTATTTCAGCCTTAGGGCTAGCTGAAGGACTCTTATAAAGTCCCCCTGCAGCAGTTGTACGAGTTTTTTACCCTTGATTATCAATAAAAATGACGCATTTTCTTATTTTTTCTCCTTAAGTGTTCTTGAGAGAAAAGCTTGTTCTTTGTCTTGTGTGTGTGATTCTACAAGGCTTAGTTCGTGTATTGTATCAGAGACCAATGACATCTCTATGTTATAATACTTCAATCTGCCAGCAATTCCCCTCCAATTGATCCACACGAAAGAATCGACCGCCATCGTGTCAGATCTACTTCATCGACCATTTTTCCTTCACAAGAGAGAAACGACCGCCAACTTGTGAAGCCATTATCTCTATCCTAATACAAGCTCACCACCGAGTCTTGTATCATATGGTATCAGAGCACAGTTCACGTTCGTCCTTTGCTAGGTTTATCTTTTCACGTTATATATATTAAACCGTATATTTTTCAAGAAAATATATGTTATGTATTGTATAGTTGATTTTGTACTTATTCTGAAATTCTATGAATTTTTTAAAAGATTCAGACAAAGCAACCCAAGCACACACGCAAGCAACAAAAAAAAAAAATTTCCGTTGGAAAACGGAGGATATGGCTTTTAGTTCTCTAAGGAAAGCAAGGGACCATATATTTCTCAAGGGAATTTAAAAGGTTGATGGATGAAAAATATATATATATCTGTATATAGGATATAGACATATATTTATATTATTATTTGTTTGTGCGTCTGTTTTTTATATACTGCTTCTCTATAGTTTATATATTAGTATGGATATTGATATATTTTAGTCTGCATTTTTATATGTTTGCCCTTATATTTGATATTGTATATATCTGTTAGGATTGGTCAGATAAAGATGCCATTAGACATAGGTTTGTTGAAGTACAAAATGCAACCGCGGAAGATGTCGCAAAGAAGGTGGACAAAATTCTTGTAGGTATATCAATTGATATAGATGCGGGTCTTAATGCACTTAAGGAGGTAAGTTATGATGTTAACTTATATTCCAAGTATACTATAGTATGTATTTGTAACAACTAACTAAAACTTCATTTTTTGCCAAACTTTTTCAGGAAATTTACAATGTCCCCAAGCCACGAGATGGAAAACTCAAACATGTCGTTACCATTGTAGGGTATAGGATGACTACAGAGGATGGTGGCTATGGCATGATGATAATTACAGACACTTGTGATTTGTTCTACATAGATGAAGTGATTGACGACAAAAAGAAGAAGAAAGAAAACGCTCTCAAGCTTAATTGTTTAGAAAACTTTGAAACATAAAGATAGCAATGACTATGTCTAGATTTCCTAATCATATTTCCCTTTCTTTTATCAAGTAATCTCTTTTGAAACGTCTTTGCATATATTTCTCATGTTAATCTGATTTCAGTAACAAACTCTTTGATTACCCAATCAAACATAAAATTCAAAATGCCATCGATCATCATCAAAGTTGCTAATCAATAACAATCTATATTATAATGATCGGACCGTATTATCGGTCAGTATAGCTCCCCACTCAATTCTCCATCAAAAGAGTTTAAAAAAACATAACTCAGTAACTATGAAACACCACATCAGGGGATAAATACCAAAGTATTTAGGCTCCATATAGATAAATCTATCTTCATACCACAGCCACAAACTCTCTTGATAGAACTCACAAGAACCAGTCACAAGAGCCACTTGAAACCCTACAGAGGACCAACACATCACCTTAGATCACTCACAACATCTTTCTCTCTCTCTCTCTTAGTTTTTCAGAACCGAAAAAGCAACAAAAGTGAGAAGAGAATGCTGCTCCACAAGTTTTAAGTCATGTTTAGGGTTTTCCAACAAATTGAACCACACTGATCTATTACATAATTTAACCGGTTAAGTGTTTCAGATACCCGAGTCGATCGACACCCTTCCTTAGTGTCGATCGACTCCCGTCCAAAACATGGACATGGGCGTTAGAGCAAGCTGCATTTTCTTCAATGGATAAAACAAGCTCAATAAAACTACTCTAACGACATAGTATGATATATGTATGCTTAAACTAAATAATGTTCATGAGACTCTATATTTTTGTATTTTATATGGAACAATGTTATATTTGTATCAACATATATTAATAAATGATATATACAATTTTTAACCTGGAAATTCTTAAAAAAATTTTTATAGAATATTGATAAGAAAGAACCTCTCTTAATATTAAAATATCATAAGATGGTCGTCGATGCTATTAATTTTTCTCGGCGAGTTTCTCAAGTGATATTTGTTATCGCATATTCACGTTATATATATTAAACCATAAATTTTTCAAGAAAATAAAATATATGTTATGTATTGTATAGTTCATTTTGTACTTCATTCTGAAATTCTATGAATTTTTCAAAAGATTCAGACATAGCAACCCAAGAACACAAGCAAGCAACAAAAAAAAACAATTTCCAACCATCTACTCTTATAAAAAACACATCAGAAAGGTTAAACATGCTTAGATCAGTCATGGTCACGCAATTACCTTTGATTTGGATTATTTGGAAGATGAAAACAGAGAAAAGAAAACATCACATTAGGGTAGGTACTTTAAGAAGTTGGAAAACGGAGGATATGGCTGTTAGTTATCTAAGGAAAGCAAGGGACCATATATTTCTCAAGGGAATCCAAAAGGTTGATGGATGAAAAAAAAATATATATATCTTTATATAGGATATAAACATATATTTAAATTATTATTTGTTTGTGCGTCTGTTTTTTTATATACTGCTTCTCTATAGGTTATATATTAGTATGGATATTGATATATTTTATTCTGCATTTTGATATGTTTGCCCTTATATTTGATATTGTATATATCTGGTAGGATTGGGCAGATAAAGCGTATGCCATTGGACATAGGTTTGTTGAAGTACAAAATGCAACCGTGGAAGATGTCGCAAAGAAGGAGGACAAAATTCTTGTAGGTATATCAATTGATTTAGATGCGGGTCTTAATGCATTTAAGGAGGTAAGTTATGGTGTTAACTTATATTCCAAGTATACTATATTATGTATTTGTAACAACTAGATAAAACTCCAGTTTTTGCCAAACTTTTTCAGGAAATTTACAATGTACCCAAGCCACGAGATAGAAAACTCAAACATGTCGTTACCATTGTAGGGTATAGGATGAGTAAAGAGGATGGTGGCTATGGCATGATGATAATTACAGACACTTGTGATTTGTTCTACATAGATGAAATGATTGACGACAAAAAGAAGAACAAAGAAAACGCTCTCTAGCTTAATTGTCTAGAAATCTTTGAAACATAAAGATAGCAATGACTATGTCTGGATTTCCTAACATATTTCCCTTTCTTTTATCAAGTAATCTCTTTTGGAACGTCTTTGCATATATTGCTCATGTTAAAATAATTTCAGTAACAAACTCTTTGATTACCCAATCCAAAATGAAATTCCAAATGCCATCGATCATCATGAAAGTTGCTAATCAATAACAATCTATATTATAATGATCGGACCGTATTATCGGAAAGTATAGCCCCCCACTCAATTCTCCATCAAAAGAGTTTAAAAAAACATAACTCAGTAACTATGAGACACCACATCAGGGGATAAATACCAAAGTATTTAGGCTCCATAGAGATATATCTATCTTCATACCAAAGCCACAAACTCTCTTGATAGAACTCACAAGAACTAGTCACAAGAGCCACTTGAAACCCTACAGAGGAACAACACATCACCTTGGATCACTCACAACATCTTTCTCTCTCTCTCTCTTAGTTTTTCAGAACCGAAAAAGCAACAAAAGTTAGAAGAGAATGCTGCTCCACGTTATATATTTGATATTTGTTATCACGTATTCACGTTATATATATTAAACCATATATTTGTCAAGAAAATATATGTTATATATAGTATAGTTGATTTTGCACTTCATCTTGAAATTCTTTGAACTTTTCAAAAGATTAAGACGCAGCAACCGAAGCACACAAGCAAGCAACAACAAAAAAACAATTTCCAATCATCTACTCTAATCAAATACACATCAGAACGGTTAAAACAGTTGGAAGATGAAAACAGAGAAAAAAACACATCACATTAGGGGAGATACTTTAAGAAGTTGGAAATGGAGGATATGGCTGTTGGTTCTCTAAGGAAAGTAATGGACCATATATTTCTCGAGGGAATCCAAAATATTGATGGAAGAAAAACAAAAATATATCTTTATATAATACATAGACATACACTTAAATTGTTATTTCTTTGTTCATCTCTTTTATTATATACTGCTTCTCTATAGTTTCTATAGTTTATATATTAGCTTCCATATTGATAAATATTAGTCTGCATATTGATATGTTTGCCCTTATATTTGATATTATATATATTTGGTAGGGTTGGGCAGATAAAGCGTATGCCATTAGGTGGACAAAATGCAACCGCAGAAGATATCGCATAGAAGGTGGACAAAAATCTTGTAGGTATATCAATTGATATAGATGCAGGTCTTAATGCCCTTAAGGTGGTAAGTTATGGTGTTAACTTATATTTCAAGTATACTATATTATGTATTTGTCACAACTAGCTAATAGTACAGTTTATGCCAAACTTTTTCAGAAAATTTACAGTGTCTCCAAGCCACAAGATGGAAAACTCAAACATGTCGTTACCATTGTAGAGTATAGGATGACTAAAGAGGATGGTGGCTATGGAAGGATGATAATTACAGACCCTTGTGATATGTTCTACCTAGATGAAGTGACTGACAACAAAAAGAAGAAGAAAGAAAACGCTCTCTAGCTTAATTGTTTAGAAAACTTTGAAACTTAAAGATAGCAATGACTGTCTGGATTTCCTAATCATATATCCCTTTCTTTTATCAACTAATCTCTTTTGGAACGTCTTTGCATATATTGCTCATGTTTAACTGGTTTCAGTAACAAACTCTTTGATTACCCAATCCAAAATGAAATTTAAAATGCCATTGATCATCATCAAAGTTGCTAATCAACAACAATCTATATTATAATGATTAGACCGTATTATCTGACAGTATAGCTCCCCACTCAATTCTCCATGAAAAGAGTTTAAAAAACATAATTCAGTAACTATGAAACCCCACATCAGGGATAAATACCAAAGTATTTAGGCTCCATAGAGATAAACCTATCTTCATACCACAGCCACGAACTCTCTTCATAGAATTCACAATAAACAGCCACTTGAAACCCTACGGAGGAACACCAAATCACCTTGGATCACTCACAACATCTTTCTCTCTCTCTCTCTTAGTTTTTCAAAACCGACAAAAGCAACAAAAGTTAGAAGAAAATGCTGCTCCACAAGTTATTAAGTCATGCTTCACCCGGTTAACTGCCTAAGATACCTGTGTCGATCTACACCCTTCCTTAGTGTTGATCGACACCCGTCCAAAACATGGACATGGGCGTTAGAGCAAGTTGCATTTGCTTCAATGGATAAAACAAGCTTGATAAAACTACTCTAACGTCATAGTATTATATATGTATGTTTACACTAAATAATGTTCATGTGACTCGATATTTTTATATTTTATATGGAAAAGTGTTAATTTTGTATCAACATATATTAATAAACGATATAACCTGAAGAATTGTTAAGAAATGTCTTATAGAATATTGACAAGAAAGAACCTCTCTTAATAACAAAAGATCATAAGATCGTCGTCGATGCTGTTTATTTTTCTCTGCGAGTTTCTCAAGTGATATTTGTTATCACGTATTCACGTTATATATATCAAACCATATATTTGTATAGAAAATATATGTTATGTATTTTATAGTTGATGCTTTTTCCAAAATGATGGAAGAAAAGTTTAAGCTTATCGAGGAACTACTCAAAGGAAAAGAAAACGTGACGGTCGAAAAAGTCATCATCTCGGAGGGTGAGAGTAATCAAAAGGAGCAGACTAGTTAATCCCCGAAGAAGGAACCAGTTGATAAAATTTCCCGGAGTAGTCATTCATCCCACCGGAGCAGTTGAAGGCCGAGACGTGCGAGAGAAGAAATTCAACCACTTGTAGCCGTTCAAAATCTCCAACGCTCAAGCAACAAGGATGAACGAAGTGAGACGAAAATAATTGAAAATCTCTCCTCGTTGCAAGTTAAGTGTGCTCTTTCATCATCCTATCTGATGTTGTGCTTGATAAACTAACAAATTTTGAACCGGAGAAGCCGAGTAGCATTGTTTTCTTTTCACAGGTTTTAAAGGAAGCATCGCTTGGAAAAACGCAAAAGATTATGCCGTCAAATTGTGAATTGGAACCGCCACCTATGTTGGAGCCAGAACGTATCTTTTCACTATTTCCTTGTGACTACCCAAGAAAGCACTGTAAGGAAATTGAATTGTTTAGGACTAATTCTAATTTGTTGTGTTGATTTCTTCTCAAAATGAAAAACGTTTTGGTTTAGAAAATGTGAAAGAATTTTTTGTTTCAAAATCTGTTTATGACAAGATAATTCCAACTTTTGAGACATTCACGATTGAAAAGTTTTTTAAGCCAAAAATTTTGATGTTTGATGAGTTTCGTGAATTTAGCTCATCTTTGAGAGTGTCTTTGTGTAGCAATACGTTTGAGTTGCTTAGTACTGAAACTGAATGAGCTTCGTTTCAAACTTGCCATGATTTGAAATACTTACTTAAAGACGTTTTGTGTGGCTCAATTACACCAACGAAACCTTGTAAATCGAACTTGAATGATCATATGATTGATAAATGCTTTCCTAAGTTTACAAAGGTTGATTCGTTCACTAGCAAAGGTTTGCTTGTTCTAAATTTTGTTAAGGATTTTTGGTGTTCTAATCACATTCTTATTTGTGACAAAGAGTTTGATTATCTTAAGAGATTGTTTATCTATTCCTATCGCGTATTTGATGTGGTTTCGCTAGTTCTTGTGAATGCAAATGTAATGCCGGTTAAGGATTCAAAGTCAAGGATAATGAAGGACTTCGCTAATCAAATCGATTATGGACCAATCACCATTACAAAACGGATCAATGAGAATTCCTATCAATTTGATCTCCGAGGTAAGTCTAATCTAAGTTCAAGCTTCAAAGTTTCTAATATATCTCCTTTTCTTGTAAGTGAAACGGATTTGAGGACAAATCCTTTTCAAGACGGAGGGCATGATATGACTATAACCGAACAAAACCCGGAGCTCGTAGCCGAGGAACAATCCGTAGAAGAGGAGCAGCTCGTACCTGAGGATGAGCTTGTAGCTGAGGAAGTGCTTGTAAAGAAGCTAATCAAACCGCCATGGTTTTAGTTCAAATCTCCTCAATGATCATCACGGCTCAAGCTTATGCATTCTTTTTCCCTTGTCCAGTTTTGTCCTATTAGGTTTTCTTGACAAGGTTTTTAATGAGGCCTAAGTAACACTTTCAAGGCCATTTACCAAGCCCAATTCGTGGGTCCAAGGCTCATCACTTTCCCTTGGCCCATTTTCTATTTTTTTCTCTTCATTCTTGCATTTAATATTTTTGTTATTTCCACGACTTGGTGCATGGACTTGCATAAGTGTATTTTCAAGGCATTTGTGTATTTCCAAGGCACTTGTGCATGCTCTTCCATGTTCTTCTTCTCTCTCCTTCATCTTCCTCTACTATATAATCCCCCTCTACCTCTCATTTGTAAGACATCTAATCTTTTATCAAAAATCTTTCTAAGTTAGATCACTATCTCTTGTTCTTTTCTTTGGTGTGTAATATCCATAGGCAAGTCCAAGTTCAGTAAATCAAAGGCTCTTCCGCAAACACTCTCTCTTGTTCTTTTCTTTGGTGTGTAATATCCAGAGGCAAGTCCAAGTTCAGTAAATCAAAGGCTCTTCCGCAACCTTTGTGCGACCATTAGCTTCACATCCTTTGGTCTAAGTGGTCCCCCGATCCTTAGGTGCAAATCCTATCCTTCCCTCAACTTCAAGAGTGTCGATTCTAGGAGGATCGTATTACTACCTAAGTTTACTATAAAAGGGCCCTTTTTCTAATGACTGAAGAATCGAGTTGTATTAGGGTTTTTCTTCACTTTGTTCTAGAATTTCCAGAATCTTGTAAACTTCATATCTTTGGATCTATTGAGTATTTGGTGTTGGGGATGAGTTAGATGTGTAGGTGGAGAACTTTAGGTTGCTAGGTTGACCATAGGTAGATATATTTAGATTTCCTAATCCCATTCTGATCAAGTGGTGATAATTTTTCAGGCTTCCACACCCGAGAGGTGTTCGATGGAATGCCAGATAATATAATACATAGAATTTCATGTCTAGCCCAAAGAAATTGGTTGTCTAGAGTGTTATTTGACATTAATGAGCTGATTCTTAATGCCTATTAATCTCATGTTTCATCAACCAGAAGTTGAGATTAGGAAGTGATTTGAGTTCGATAGCCTTTGTCAAGAGATTGAACTAGTTAGCTTATGAGCTTGTTGTCCAGGAAACATCATTGATTGTGTTTGAGTTTTTTTAGCAACCTGGTAAATTTAAAGATCTCCACTGAAGTCACCATCTCATCCCCAGAATCTCCCTTTAATTGATTGATTTACCTAGTTTCATTTATGTTCTTGCATTTCTAGTTCATTGCATGTTAGTGTTTCTGTAGTTTCAATTCTGTTTTAGTTTAATGTTGTCTTTTGCCTGGCTCTTGCATTGTTTTAATTCAGTAGTTGATAGTTTAAAAACCCTTCTACCTTGGCTTAACTTGTTAAACATTGATTGCATCTAAACTGCTTGCACGCGTCCTTATGGATGGATAAAGCCCTTTATACTACAATTATACTGGGTGATTAATACCATTAGCCTAGAAACCTGGTATCAACCATTCCATTGAGGTATTCCTGGAGGAGTGAGTTGTGAAACAATTCCACATTTTCTAAGATGATCACTAAAAACTTGGCTTAAATATTCTCCTCCATGATCTGATCGAAGTGCTTTAATTGTTTTGCCAAGTTGATTTTGTACTTCATTCTGAAATTCTTTGAACTTTTCAAAAGATTCAGATTTATGTTAGAAAAAACATAACTATATCTACTGAAGTCATCAGTAAATGTAATGAAGTACTGATAGTTTTCTCTGGCACTTAAGCTCATTGGTCCGCCGCATACATGTGCATGTACAAGGCCCAATAAGTCACTAACTCTTTCATTGTATCCAGTAAAAGGAGACAAAGTCATTTTACCTAGTAAACAAGATTCACATTTTTCATATGATTCATAATCAAATGATTTCAAAAGTCCATCACTATGAAGCTTTTGAATTCGTTTCTCATTTATAAGGCCCAAACGACAATGCCAAAGAAAAGTAGGATTCGAGTCGTTAGACTTAAACCTTTTAGTATCAATGTTATAGATAGGCACACTTTGGTTCAGAACATAAAGTCCATTCTCTAATGGACCACTACCATAAAAAATATTACCACGATCAAATGAATAACACTTGTCTTTACTTCTATAACATAGATACCTGGAGAAGAAGTCTTAAAATTCTTCTTCTTCTTCAGATCTTCCAAGTATTTTGCGCAGTTTCTCTTCCAATGCCCAGAGCCATTACAAATGGCATTTGTCACCACCAGAGGGACCAGCCTTGAACTTAGGGGACGGATCATATTTACCAGAATTCTCAATCCCGGTTACCTTACCCTTTTCCTTGTTCTTGATATGTTTCTTAAACTTTTTGGTCCCTTGCACCATTAGGACATTTGGAGTGTCCTTTTTGATGTTTGGTTCAGCAGTTTTGAGCATTCCATGCAGCTCAGTCAAAGTCTTTTTCAAGCTTTTCATATTGTCATTCAAAATGAACTGATCATACCTTGACGGCAATGACTGCAAGATGATATCAGTTGTCAACTCTTGGATGAAAGGAGAATCCAGTTTAGCCAGGTTATCAAGATAACCCATCATCTTAATGACATGTGGGCTAACTGGACTCTCTTTTGCTAGCTTGCAATCAAAGAGAGCCTTAACAGTGTTATACCTCTCTGTTCTTGCTTGCTTTTGAAACAACCCTTTAAGGCTAACGATTATCTCAATCGGAGACTCCACGTTCTCATATTGCTTCTGCAAGTCCGAGTTCATGGTAGCCAACATGAGACAACACACATCGACCCTATCAGTAACATGCTTATCATAAGCATTTCTCTCTCCATGTGGAAGATTTGCCTTAGGCTTCTCAAGCGGCAAATTCTTTTCAAGGACATATTCCTTTTTCTGCTGCTTGAGAACAATTCTCAAGTTTCGTTACCAGTCGAGGAAATTCGATCCACTCAGCTTGTCCTTCTCAAGGACGGATCGAAGTGAAAATGAACTGTGAGGGTTTGACATCTCTATATCAAAAGAATAGCAGATGTTAATATGAAGTTCATAAAACATGAGAGATCTCAACAATTAAGAAAACTCATACTATACTCAAAATAATATTTTCCTCAAAATTAGCATAGTAATCCAAGATCCTTATTTCACCAAAATTCAAGTGAGCTTTGGCTCATAGCCCGAATAATTAGTTACAGAGGTAAGCAACAACCTTGCTAATTATATCCAATATAATTCTTGGGTTTTAGATGACATCTTATGTTTATCTAACATATGTCTCTAAGCCCAAAACCATTTTGATATCTTAGTCAAGTAAACCAATCTCTTAATTTAAATGGTAACCATTACCATCTCCCATACTTATGTAATTGTGGATGCTCTACTTGGTAGACCCATTGCACAATGAAATAAGCTTTGACAGTTGATAAAATTGGAAAGACATCAAAAATACTTGATATTAATAGAGGAATTAATTTATATTTTATTTAAATTTTATATCTTATATATAAATCATTTAAATAATATATGACTAATACATATCAAATAAATATAATTATTAATTTGTGACCGTAAATCATTCTTAATCATATTAAGATGATTTAAAAAAAATTAATCATTTTAATCGAATTAAAATTTTCATAACACGTTAATCATTTTAATTGAATTAAAATTTGTACTAAGTCTCCGTATACGTTCGACATACAAAGCACTATATAACAAACTATAAATAATCAATTTTTTTTTTTTTGTGATAACCCAGGTATCCCAACGCTCGCGCTTGGACTAGCCACGTGGGCGGCCTAAAGGCACTCCACGTGTCGGCTCCTGGGATGCTGCAGCCCATATGTGAAATCCGCAGTGGTCGGGGCTCGAACTCGTGATGGCGGGTACCACGTGTCGGCTCCTGTTTGTTGACTTTCTCTAGCCATAACTACAAACGTATATATATATATATAAAAGAGAATTTCCAACACATCAAGCATTACTCTAATGCACAGAACACATGCATGAAACAATATGTACTCATGAATAAAATATAATTGAAAAACCAGAGTAGACAAAATTACATGCATGTAGGGGTGTTAAGTTGGGTCAAAATATATTGATCAGCTCAAATCAAACCAATCCAAAAACTTATTGAGTTGAAAATTTGGGTTTTAATGAGTTAATGGGTTATAATGGTTTATGAGTTTATTGGATTGGGTTGAAATGAGTTTGGTTAAATTAAGTTGATGAGTTAACCAAAACCAAACCAACACAATTTAATTGACTTTGGATACCAATCTAAACCAATTTTTTCAACTCATACGTTCATACTTATCTTCTTCTTCGTCAATCTTACGAGGTAACACACACACACTAACTGTCTTCTTCTTCGCTCAAGGTTTGTGGATTTGGCTGAAACCACCGGAAATGAAGAAGATGGGCCTATTGCTGTAAATTTTGCTTAAGGTTTGTGGATTTGGGTTTCATAATTTGTGTTTGGCTTCGAAATGTATGATTGCAATTGCTCGACTTTGGCTGGTTTTGTGTATCGCTGCTAAGTTTGAATTGTGTAAATAGAATTGCTCTTGAACTGTGTGATTGCAATTGCTCGATTTCATTCAAATCTATGAAACATTCAACCTCATCACTCACTCCCAACGATTTTGGCCTGTTGTAGGTTTTCCAATCTGTGAATAGTTAAGCTTTTGTCTTTGGGGAAGAATTAAGTTAATGTTATATATTTTGTGGTAATTGTAGAGCTAGCGTTTCATGTACAATCTAAGCTTTTTTTGTTTGAAGAAGAATTAAGTTAATGTTATATATTTTGTGGTCATTGTAGAGTTGAAGTTTCATGTACAATCTAAGATTTCTGAAGAGTAGAGTTCATGTTCTTATATAGAGTCTTATAGAGAGGTTCTCGACACTAGATTCAATCTCGGTGTAGAGATTAGAGCAGACAGTTCATGTTCTTATATAGAGTCTTGTAGAGAGCTTTTCCTATTTTCTTATATGACATATCAAAGAACAAACATCATTGTGCAAGATGGTTTAGCTGCTATTACTAGTGCATTGGCAAAGATTAGAGAGACTGTGAAGTATCTCAAAGGTTCAAAATCTAGACGTATTGCACTTGGAGAATGCGTGGAGAGTGATGGTGAAGTCCTTTTTCTTTAGATGTCCAGCATAGATGGAATTCTACTTAATTGATGATTGAGAAGGCTTTAAAGTATGATTGTGCTCTAAATAGGTTTAAAGTGGTTGACAAAAAATATAAATATTTTCCCTCAGCTCAAGATTGGAAGAGAGCAAAGTTGATTCATGAGATTTTGATGCCTTTCTATAAAATTACAACTTTAATGTCTAGAAGAAGGTATTCTACATCTAACTTGTACTTTGGGCATATATGGAAGATTCAATGTTTGCTGGAAGTGAATAGGGACCATGTAGACAACGTGATCAGAGAGATGGTTTATGAGCTGAGATTAAAATATGATAAATATTTGGAGCAATACAATGTTGTTCTTGCAATGGGAGCAGTTCTAGATCCTCGGATGAAATTCAAACTTTTAAAGCGGTGTTATGACGAACTTGATCTATTTACTTCACAAGCAAAAATAAATCATCTCAAGAGTGAGCTCTATAAGCTCTTTGAAGAATATCGGAAAAAGTTTCCTTTGACTCCGGTTGGAAGCTGTACGAGGGAAGTTTCTTGTGTTCCTACTCGAGGCAGAGGGAATTTAGACGTACAAGATGTAAATTTATATACTTGCAACTTAAGAACTCTGAACTTATGGGCTGTTTTAAGTTTCTGCCATGTTTAAAATCTAGTGATACAGGATTTTTTGACTTGGATGATGTCCTAGATTATATGGAAGAAGGAAAGTCAGCTTTAGATATGTACTTAGAAGATCCAAAGTTAGACATGAAAAGTTATCCTAATCTCAATGTTTTGCGTTATTGGAGAGAGAATCAACATCGATTTGCCGCGCTAACTTACATGGCGATGGATATACTCAGTATTCCCATAACTACGGTAGCTTCCGAATCTTCTTTCAACATTGGATAACATATTATTAACAGTATCGGACTCGGCTTCTTCCAACCAATGTCTAAGCCTTATTATGTACTTGGTCTTGGATACATGGTTACAAAATTGATGATGAAGGTAAGAAAATACTAACGGGTATCAATTTGCTTTAATTAGATCAGTTTACAATACTAATATTTTTCTCTTATGAATTCTAGATAACAATGGTGAGGTGATTATTATTCGCTCAGATTCAGATAATGTGGAAGAACATTCTACAGTTACTTAAAGCACCATCATTCACAGGTTTTAACTCAGCTTTTTTTTCTCCAGATTCTATTTTGTATAAAGATTGTTTGTTTACCTCTGGTGTGATTAGTATATGTATTCTTGCTTGGTTGTGGATTTGGCTTTGTTTACCTCTGGTGTGATTAGTATATGTATTGAGCAAGCAAGATTTGATCTCTCCCCTCTGTTTCCTTGTAAGCTTTCTCTCTCCTTCAATATATGTGTACACGTGATGACCATAATTGATTTCGGTGACTTTTGGATAGGTTTTAGTTAGTTAGATTACAAATATAACTATTCTCGTTGATAATCATCTTGTAATCAACGAGATGATTTAGGTGAGATGATTAAGACTATTGATTTTCTTTTTATGGCTTTGACTTTGACATTCTTGTTGTTGTGGATGTGTTTTGTGACTTAGAGCTTGTGAGAAGATGATTGAGTTTAGTTGTCTAATCAATTTCTAACCATCGACGTGTTTGGTTTTGCAGCTTGCTTCATTGGAAAGTCAATATAGTTCAAATGGTTTTCTTTATTGCTTCATTGGAAAGTCAATACAGTTCAAAATCTATATATTAGGGTTTATAAGTTTTCACTATATGATTACTGATTCGGTATAAGTACTTTTGATGTGTTTTCTTATTTGACTATTAGACAATTGAGTTTAAAATATGACAATAACTACTTGTGTTTAGTTGTAAATAGGTCAACTCATTAAACCCATTAATCGATTTGCTAAATGAGTTGGTTTGACCCATTAACATTTAATACTGAATCTATATGAATATGGGATGGTTTGGTTTGGTTTAACCAACTTGACACCCCTACATGCATGCAACGTACACAAAAGTTTTCAAGCATCAAGCGTTTATATTATCATCAAATATGACAAACGGATCTCGTATAAAAACATAATTATTTTGCATATCAAATATGAACAATAAATTAGGCTTAGTTCAAGCTTATACACGTAGGCTCTGATACCATTATTGGCATTTGTACCGGTTTATAAAGATTTATAAAACAAATTACAAATTCAATTGCCAGGATTCATGTAAATATTGAACAAAATCTATGTCATCAGATTATGAATATACCTTGGTAGTTTGCAGCGGAATGATGAACTAAAATAACTGAGGTCGTAAAGAACTCCAAACGTCTTGCCTCTACTGGTATCCATACGCACACAGACTGGATCACACGGGATGCTAGGACCGTAGAGAGACGAGCTCAAGAACGAAATAGACTTCTTTGTCTAATATTAGGGGGGTATACTGAACTTGACATTTTAGGAGATTTGATGGGGTTTAAAATTTTTAGAATTTTGAAAGATTTGAAAGCTATTTTAGAAGATTTTGTTATTTGTTAGAGATTTTTATTAAAAAGAAGAAAATGATATGGGATTTGGTGAGATTTTAATTAATAAGTTTTGGGTGATTGTAGGATACTTTAGAACCAACATGAAAAGAAAATTTTGTTTCCAAAGATCCCAACCCAGGTCCCGATCAAATTATTAAACTTTAATAGGCTTACACAACACCAATGCTCTACTATGTATCGTACATTGTCGTTTTATTAACCTATAGAGAGCTATAGTTATACTCATTACTAAATCATAAATGGCGACACGAGTCGACGAAACCCATGTCGAGTTCTGTTCTAAGTATAGAAATTGGGAACAAGAGAGATGGGTCTTTGAAGCCACTGTGTAAGAAAGAAGTTCTGTTGGTTAATTAAATTGTTGAAAAACCTTTGCCTAGAGTGGTTAGGGGTATATTAGTGGAGTATGTTCAGAATGTGAAGCCTGAGTTCATGGAGATGTTTGTTAAACGTGGCCCTAAACCTGTAACTTTCTCTGCTTCATTCTCTTAAAAGACCCATTTTTTTTTGTAAAACGTGTTAAAGCTTTTGATTGATTCTGTGTTTTTTCTTTGGTAATTGGAAATGTTGATAAGGTGGTAGATGCAATGAGACATAGAAATCCTCTACAATCATATTCAATAGAGTTTTTTAAACAATTACGATATTTTCAATAACAATAGATTTGAAGTGAGATTTACAAATTGGTAATTGAGTAACAAGAGATTTTGAAATATTTTAAATGATTTTACATAAATTCCATGTTCAAAAACCAAAGATTTCATAATATTTTTAAAAATCCTAATTTCAATAACAAGTGATTTTAAAATTACACCAAAATCTTCTAAAATATCATGTTCAATACCCCACTCTTGGGGATCGGCGGTGTGTATGTTGTCATTAACGTGACTCATAACTATATATATTAGTCAACGTTAATCTAGTTACTAATGGGCCATAAGCCCAACTAAATTTTGAAGTACACTTTGTTGTATCCATATGTGTATCTTATACAACATACATATATCTTATATAATAAACATTTTATTATAAATATATATGTATATCTCATATAACATATATATTATATTATATAACCCAACCATAATCCAGTCTGCTTAGGTCTGTGACCATGTAGGATCGTATAATATTATCAATGAACTTCTAAAGTCATTGATTATAAGAGGTTTCTAGCAAAACATTATAATCACATACTATTATTTGATACAACTTAAACTAGAGTAAGTACAAATGATTTCAGAACATTCCCAACACAAACCAATCTAACCGGTCCATACGCCAAAACAGTTTACATGGAGCATTTTGGAGAATTATTGGTCTCAAAGGTCCTGAAAGAACTCCATAATTAAGCGTGCTTATGTAGTTTTCGGATGGGTGACCTTCTGGGAAATGGTTGTCAGAATAATATGAGTGAGGTCAAAACATAGGGAAATATCATATGGTGATTTGTAGGGTCGGTAAACAAGTCTTTAAGTCTCCCAGACGTAGCAAACCGGCCGTCGGATATGGATGGGCTCATGGGTCTAGTGAAAGGACGTGATTCCCATTAAGAGAGGTGGGGGCATGGATTACGAGTGAACATGTGTCCCATTGGACAGGTGACGGTCGGGTGTTACAAGTGGCATCAAAGCTGAACCCAGACGTGTGTGGAATAAGGGGCTACACCTTCAGGGGGTGACGGTCCTGGTGTGCAACGAGGTGTTTTGGTCTGTTAGTGGAGGATAATTGTGAGACCCCAGTTTGCGGAGAGGTTTAAATGAATTGATTTGGCCAAAAGTCACAAAAGTGCACTTATGTTTTTGGTCAAAGGTCATAAGAGAACTCCACAGTTAAGTGTGTTTATGCTAGAGTAGTCAAATGATGGGTTGTTGGATAAGCTCCATAGCTTGAAGCCCAAGATATCATTAACTAGTTGGTTAATGGCAAGATAAGCTTAATGGAAATTATCTAATTATGTTAGGAATAGAAAAGAGGAGTTTTCTATTTATATGAGGATTAGGAATTTTAATTCTTGTTCTATAAATATGATTGTTGAGTTGTGACAATCATCAAAAAAAGCAAAAGAGCTTTGTGTTTAGTTTTTAGAGCTATATTTTCTAAACACATATTGAGAGAGATATTTTTAATAAAGAGCTCAGTTTGCTTTAAGAGTCTTTATTTGGTATCAGAAATGAAGGTATAATCGATCCTTGAGCAAATCGAAAGAGAGAAGAATCATCGTCCAAGCCATGGCCGATGATGATGCTATTGTCCCGGTCAACACCAAACGCAAGGAGAGCGTTCCTTCATCAATTCAATGTCCCATGCTGATGCGGACATCAGAACTAGATCAGACCAAGAGCACACCAAACCGGTCTACATGGAGAATTTTGGAGAATCTTTGTCTAAGTAGAGTTCTGATCAAGTACAAGGTGAAGTGTTAATTATTCACCATGATATTAACCCTAAAAAGTCCGACAGTTCAAGAGGGATCAAAAATCAGCAAGTCAAATCACCTTACTATTGGGATATGACTGTTGCACTCTTTTTCCCTTATCTAGGGTTTGTCCCAATGGGTTTACCTATAAAGGTTTTAATGAGGCAACATCAAGTCATCAAGGAATCATTCACCATCCATATGATTCAAAGATGATAGCTGATGTACATTCTGATATACTCACGGACAAGCATGCTGAACTATTCGCTGACAAGCATGCTGAACTACTCGCTGACCGACTACCTGAACTACTCGCTGACCGACTGCCTGAACTACATCAGATTGCGGGCTGTGAGGATTTGAAGTCTTTTAACACTTGGATCAGCCATGAAGGTAGCCTACACAGTCATCTGATTCACTACAAGGCCCCAGTCCATGGAGAACATCCCAAGAGAAGACCCAAGTCCAAACCACCATTTGAATCAAGGTCGTTGATCTACTTAGAGCGATATAAGGAAACTCTCCTTTACTTTCATGAAGACGTGTTCCAAAGCTGCATATGGAAACTAAGAGAACTTGTAGGCCACACAAGACTTGTCCCACACGATCTTTGGTACACCTTACCACACAAGAAGCCGATGAGTCACTACTTGCCATACATGGAGCAAAAGGAGATCAAGCTGCAACGACTCCTTCCTTATTCACTTATGCACGTCTTCAAAGCTTCTTACAATGAACCTAGACACCACAAGGAGTCATGGATTCTCACCCAAGCTTTCAAGACTCAAGGCATCTCTCTACTTGCCTTATTTTTCCGATTTGGTTCATAAAGTCCCAACGGCAAGTGTAATTAATTTTGAGCGATTTGTTTCTTGTTTTACATTATTAGGACGTGTATCTGAGCCTATATAAGCTCATTAGATTGTTCATTTGTAATTACCCTTGATCAATTTAAAGTAAAAGAAGTTTTCTTCTTGTTTAAGTTTGAGTCTTTGTCAATCTTGTTCTTTAGTTCTTTATGAGTGAGTCACTTTGTGCTTTAGAAACCTGCGGATTAAGTTTATTGAGTGATTCAACAACCTTCATTCGTCCATTGATCGAGTGAGTCGATTACCCCACTGATTGAGCGAGTCAATCACATGTACTATCCCCTGTACCACCCATTGATTCACGAGAGAGTGCTTCGGGCCAGCTCGTGAATTCCACCTTCCGCAAGCTAAGCTTGGAATCTCTTGATTCATGGAGAAGATCTCTATCAAGTCACGTCAGATGAGGAAGACAACTATGGAACGGTCTCGTGGCAAAGAGATGATAGTTCAGCTTCTGATTCAAGAGATGAACCAGACCATGAAGCACCAGAACCAGAACCGCCTGACTCATACAACACCCATAAAGGAAAAGATGATTATCTTAAGCGAAAAGAAGACATGGAGTATAAAAAGGCAACAACAAAGGGCAACCAGTATCGACGTCCTCCAAGGCGTGAAGAGAAGACCGACCATCACCTCTTATTACACCGAGTCCCTACAGCCTCACGTCAAACAAAATCAAAAGACAAGTACTTCTGTACAAACCCACGAGTAGTACAGGAAGTGAGTCAACGATCATCAATTCGTTTTGAACCACATCCAAGTGGTAGACGTGATCCCCTAGCTGAGAGAGACGCAAGGACCAGTAAACTAAGAGGAGGCGAGCTAAAATATGGTGCTAAAAGAGACCCGTTGCTATCCAATCCCAACCGAATCCACAAGAAAAAATTCAGGTTATCTCTAGACAATGGTTATGAGTATTTTGGACCTGAATGTTTTGAGTTTGCAGGACATGAAAGAGATTATCTACAATAGGAACTCAACATGGATAAGTACTTTAGATACTATGCCATTCCCAAAGAAGAGAGGCTCACCTATTGTCTTGAACAATTCATGGGAAGCGCAAAACGTTGGTGGAACCAAGAGGGAAAAGATAGACTAATGGTACAAGGAACCATCACTCAAAACGTGGGGACAACTAAATCTGCTTATGAGGGAGAGATATGCACCTCAAATGATGTCCCAGCCTAGTCAGAACAGTTACCCTTCAGAACACAACACATCAACGTGTTAGTTCCAATCAAAACGCGGATGTATCACCCGCCAAGAATGAGAAAGGTACATGTGAAAAGGAAGAGTCTGCTTCAATACCTTTACTTAAGCCGCAAGATAAAACAGAGCAAGGTAAGTCCTCTAACTATTTAAATTCAAATGCACCAACATGTTATAGATGCCATAAGAGAGGTCATTTTGCTACAATATGTCCTGAAATAGAGTTAAAACTGAATGCATCTTACTAAAATGATTGTTGTGGGAGCTGAAATCCACGAACTGAAACGGAGTAAACTTGAGTGGGCTCCTAATTCCCTGTCCAAACTCGAAGTAGAATTGCAAATAGTTGGGAGAAAAGTGCTTAGTTTTATTCAGTGTTTTTAGACAAAAAGCCGACCCCTCTACATTTAGAAAAGCAGATCGCGCGATCTTCATTAAGGCATCGTTTGACCCGCTGATAGTCCGTTTTGATTCTCTTTTCAACTCCTTGAATCCCACCAGATTCCCCTTAGCGGGCTGAGCAGTTCCGAGAATGGGCCTTCTTAAGCGGGCCCAAGCGACGTGGGCCGTTGGCCCAGGATGCCAATTCTGGTGCCTACAGTAAGCCCCCCAAGTCTTCCGAAGTGGTTCAGTTCGGGAGGCTTTAAATGCGGGATAATTAAAGAAACTGCGATTTTCGAATAAGATGTGATTGATTTGCCTTTACTCGAGGTTGCCTTTTCGGATTACTGTGCCCCAGTTTTGCTGCTTCGGAATCCCTAGGCTGCAAGCTATAAAGGTCGCGACCTTTTATCTTCCCTAGGTAATCATTACGCTGAAGCCGCCGAAACGCTATAAAGGTAAATCCCTCTTCTTCTTCGCTCTTCTTTTACTTTCTCTCTTATTTCTTCTATTTTTCTCTGGTTTGTTTTGACAACCTTCACCGACGCACCTTTCGACTCTTCTTCTTCGCCTACAACCTCTAGTTCTGATATGTCGCCACCAAAGCAGACTCCGAAAGCCGGGCAGACTCCGAAAGCCGGTGACACCTCGGTTTCGGGCTAGTTTGGCCCGCATCCCCGATCGACGATCGCCGAAGAAGACATAGTGCACGTAAAGTTCCTCTGCGGCCTTACGTCGGAGGCGGCACTCATGGCGCCGGGAGATGACTTGTCACCGGAGGATCCTCCGCACGGGTACTGTTGCGCCTATGAAATCTTTTTCTCGAGGTGTGGCCTGTACTTTCCCTTGCTGGAGCTTCTGGTGAAGGCTATGTTCGCGCTAGGCGTCGCCCTTCCCCAACTGTGTCCGAACTTTGTTCGGACTATTCTTTGCCTGCAAACTCTGGCCGAAGAGCACGGCTATCTCATCACCTTCCAAGATATCCTCCACCTCTACACGATAAAGAGCGGCCGGACCAAAGGGACCTTCTACCTTAGCCTCCTGGCCGGGCTCCGAGTCTTCGACGACCTTCCCAAGAAGAACGAGCAGTACCGAAGCAGCTACTTCTTCTTCCTGGTCAACCGGGATACCTTCGGCGACCTGCAGGAGCTGTTTGTCCCGCACTGGTCCCAAAAACCTGGTAGAACTGCGAGGATATCCGAAAATCCTCTGTTTTCGTCTCTCAGTTCGGAGTACTAACTCTTGCTTTGTTTTTTTTAGCCTCCCTTGACAGCGGGCTATTTTCCGAAACCTTCGCGGATTACTTCATCACGTTCTACGGCGGTCAGATCTCTTGGGACTTCTTCACTTGCCCTTGAATTCGGGAGGCCGGCGCCCGCATATGTACTAGGTTTCTCACTATTTCTTCCCCTTAATCCGCCCCTCCCAAGATGAATTACCGCGAAGAGAGGGCTTACAAGAAAAAGATGGAGCTGAAGGAGAAGGAACTGAAGAGGAAGATGGTTGCCGCACTGACGGACACCAAAGCCAAAGTTCCCTCGAAGGAGAGGTCATCCAGTTCGGCCGCTCCCTCGGAAGGCACGGATCGCGAGGTGATCACTCTGCCTGACAGCGACCTTAGTGCTGAATCTCCTGCCGCTCGCCCAGCTCCTGAAAAGGGCCAAGCCAGCGGGTCTAAGAAGCGGAAAGCTGCAGAGCCCGCACGTCCGATACTTGCAAGCTCCAAGCCCCGAACTGAGGAGTAGGCTGCTGAGACCCTTGCTTCGAAGGGTTCCTTGCCCACGGCCCCGAGTTCTGCTGACCGGAAGGGAGCTCTGAAGCACGAACTTCCAGCTCCGAACCAATCGACGGGAACAGGGAGATCCTCTGGTATCGAAGCGTTCCTTTGAGCTCTGACGGCCTTGGTGTGGACAACGGGCAGCTTAGGCACTATTTCCCTTCTATCAAGCCGACGCTGCATTGATCTCGTAAGGATGTTCACCTCGCTCAGGCAAACGCTGGGGCGTTCCAGGACCTCCACCGGGATAATCCGTGTAAAGGCGGGATCCGAGGTCGAAGCGAGGGACGCCAACGAGTCAGCAGCCGAGTTCTCTGCCCTAGGAATTTTTACCAACTCGAAGTGCTCGAACCGTTCGGCGAACTCCCTTGCCACGGCTAAGTAGGCCCCCATGCGCCAATCTTTTGCCTCGTACTCCCCCGAAAACTGACTCGCCACCAGCTGCGAATCGCAAAAAGCACGAAGCCGATGGACTCCGATTCCTACGCCCAGTCGAAGTTCGGCTAGCAGTGCTTCGTACTCAGCTTTGTTATTCGAGGCGTCGAAGGCTAATTTAAATGACTGTTCGATCACCTCATTAGTGGGTGCCCTTAGCCTTACTCCGACACCGCTACCTTGTTTGGACGAGGCTCCGTCGACGTGGAGCGTCCACGGTCCTTCCTTTTCGTCCTTTGCACCAGCTTAGTAGGAGTTCGAGCTCGAAATTCCAGGTCGTACTCGCTAAGCTCGATTGCCCATTTTGCCATCCGCCTAGACTGGCTCGGGCTATGAAGAATAGTTCGCAGGGGCTGCGAAGTTAGATTCACGATCGTGTGAGATTGGAAATACGGTCGAAGCTTCCTAATCGAGGTGACCACGGCCAAAGCTAATTTTTCCATCATGGGATAGCGAACTTCAGGTCCCGTGAAGGTTTTACTTATGTAAAATACAGGTCTCTGATCTCCCCTTTCCTCCCGAACTAGTACCCCACTCACGGCATGCTTAGATACGACGACGTACAGAAACAGGGGTTCCCCGAGCTTAGGTTTAGCGAGGATGAGAGGGTTAGACAGATACTGCTTGAGCTGCCCGAACGCTTCCTCACACTGCTCGTCCCACCGAAAACTCTTGTTATCCTTCCGGAGGAGTTCGAAGAAAGGTAGGCATTTATCAGTGGACCTCGAGATTTAACGCTGCAACTCTCCCATTCAGGCGCTGGAACTCACGGAGGTTTCGTGGTGAAGTCATTGACAGTAAGGCCTTAATCTGCCTAGGATTCTCCTCTATTCTTTGCCTGCAAACTCTGGCCGAAGAGCACGGCTATCTCATCACCTTCCAAGATATCCTCCACCTCTACACGATAAAGAGCGGCCGGACGAAAGGGACCTTCTACCTTAGCCTCCTGGCCGGGCTCCGAGTCTTCGACGACCTTCCCAAGAAGAACGAGCAGTACCGAAGCAGCTACTTCTTCTTCCTGGTCAACCGGGATACCTTTGGCGACCTGCAGGAGCTGTTTGTCCCGCACTGGTCCCAAAAACCTGGTAGAACTGCGAGGATATCCGAAAATTCTCTGTTTTCGTCTCTCAGTTCGGAGTACTAACTCTTGCTTTGTTTTTTTTAGCCTCCCTTGACAGCGGGCTATTTTTCGAAACATTCGCGGATTACTTCATCACGTTCTGCGGCGGTCAGATCTCTTGGGACTTCTTCACTTGCCCTTGAATTCGTGAGGCCGGCGCCCGCATATGTACTAGGCTTCTCACTATTTCTTCCCCTTAATCCGCCCCTCCCAAGATGAATTACCGCGAAGAGAGGGCTTAAAAGAAAAAGATGGAGCTGAAGGAGAAGGAACTGAAGAAGAAGATGGTTGTCGCACTAACGGACACCAAAGCCAAAGTTTCCTCGAAGGAGAGGTCATCCAGTTCGGCCGCTCCCTCGGAAGGCACGGATCGCGAGGTGATCACTCTGCCTGACAGCGACCTTAGTGCTGAATCTCCTACCGCTCGCCCAGCTCCTGAAAAGGGCCAAGCCAACGGGTCTAAGAAGCGGAAAGCTGCAGAGCCCGCACGTCCGATACTTGCAAGCTCCAAGCCCCGAACTGAGGAGTAGGCTGCTGAGACCCTTGCTTCGAAGGGTTCCTTGCCCACGGCCCCGAGTTCTGCTGACCGGAAGGGAGCTCTGAAGCACGAACTTCCAGCTCCGAACCAGTCGACGGGAACATGTAGATTGTAGCGACCGTATTCGTGGTACCTAAGGGTATGTTTTCTATCCTTTGCAAGCTGAACACTCGACTTTGGTCGATGGAATCCGAGTATTCTCGACCTTTGGTCGGAGTTTCGAGAATTTATCGATAGCCGATCGATGGGAATCCGAATGTTGCGAGAGAAAGCTGATTGCCGAGCTGAAACCCGTGTTTCTCGCATAAGATAGTCGGTTATTCGGACATCCGGGTTTTTCGGAGAAGCGTGGTTGGAGGGCTGACGTTCGGGGATCGGTGATACGAAGATCCGTGCGTGAAGTCTCGACCGAGATCGATGATCCGCGTGTTTTGTCGAGCATTGGCGAACTGGTTAAGTTTTCTCGAAAGAAAACGCGGGAACGGTTATTTTTCGCGAGAGAAAAGACGCGGAGTGAGTTAGTGGACGGTTACTGAGCAGTTTATCGAGATTAACTGCTTAGACTCGCTTATAAAAGGGGATCGAGCGTCATTCTTCGCGAGTGTGACCGAAAACCATAAGAGCTCTGAAAGTCTGAGATAATTGTCGAGTTAGAGCGAGTAACTGCCAAGATCCGAGAGAGATTGTCGAAGATCTGTCAGCGTTTGTCGAGAATTCCAGGTAATCATCGATAAACTTAGTGTTTATCGATAATTACTTAGTTTTATCGAAGATCAATCGGTGATCTGTTCTGTTTGTCGTAGATTTCTTCTAAGGAGCGACTCATCGGAAGATCTGAGCGAAGTATCGTTGAGTTGGTCGAGTTATTTGGGGTAAGTATCGATAAACTTGGTGTTTATCGATATTTTCTTCGGTTTATCATCTAAGGGAACGATGATCTGATCTTTGATATGGATTTTCAGTGAACTGTTCGAGAAGTTAGCGAGAATCCAAGCATCAAGAGGTGTCAGAATCTGTATCCGAGAGACTACGGTGAGTGCGCGACCGTGGCTATGATTCTTGAGTCGTTTTCGTGCATAGTTTCACTTAGTTTTTGTTTGTCTGGTTTATTCCGAATGTTTGCTTGTCATGTATCGATTATCTGTTGCTTAGTCTCGATGACTGGTTCGGTTTACTCGAGAATCTAGATCGGCAATGCGCTCGATGAGGCTTGTTCGGTTGCGGGAAGATTGCTCGATAAATCCGGATAGTTATGCTTGACAAGTTTCTGTTCGTGACTTGGAATATTGACTGTTTGATCTATGTATTGAATGCGATTGTTTGGTTATGGCCTGGTGAGACGGGACGACCGCTCTCACTAAGCAATTCGTTGCTTACGCCTCCTTTGTGATGCAGGAAAGGGTAATGGAAATGTCGGAACCAGTTCGCGAGACTAAGGCAAGAAGGGAAGGATGGTGGTTATTTGGGTAGTTTCATGTTGGTCTAGTATTAAAACGATGTAATAGCCTATAGCAAACTTACCGTTGTACTAGAACCTTTGTTATTAATGAAAGAATTCCGTTTTATGCTTAAAAATGACTTGTCGGAATTTTAGCCGGAAAATGAATAGTGTTCTGATCGGAGTTTTTCTGCCGAGTTTCCTCTCGGTAAAGTTAAAATCGGGTTGGGGCATTATAAATTGGTATCAGAGCATAATCGATTCTAGGACAGTCATAGCATAAGTGGGTTAATGGGAAATCCATCCTTCCAATGCCAAGGTCTCGCGGTAAGTCTGGTTTTTCTGTGGGTGTGAAACTAAGTTAGTGTGGGAGCTAACTTAGTATCTGATCTGGTCATTGCAGATGGCTAGAAGTAACCGAAGTCAGAGGAGAAACCGTGTGAATGATGAGAATCCGGAGAATGTTGCTGAGCATGTGGAAGCTCAAGTTGATGGGAATCCGGCAAATGGAACTGCCGAGAATGTGAATGCTGCTGCTGGTGTGGGTGTCAATGCTGCTCCGGTCGGATTGGCACAAGTGTTTACTGTGTTAGCGCAAATCTTGGAGCGTTTGCCGATTGTTGCGCCTGCTCCGATGGTACCTCCGCCAGTGGTGAATCCGCCTGTTGTGAATCCGCCAGTGGAGGATGCGGAAGAAGTTGCTCCTATGCGAGTTCCATCGTATCTGAAAGTGATGGATCAGATGCATAAGCTGGGTACTAAGTATTTTTCTGGTGGTAAGCTGTTGGAGGCGAACGAGTGGTGTAAGCGAATGGAAAGAAACTTCAACTCTATTCGGTGTCCGATTACTTATAAGAAAGATCTTGCGGTCCACTACCTGGAAGGGGACGCGCATGACTGGTGGGATGAAGTGGTTGTACGCTTGGGTAATCCGGACTGTTCGTGGGAGACTTTTCGTGAAGAGTTTCGCACTAAGTACACTCCACCAGAAAAGTTTAATGAGCTTGAGTCGGATTTCTTATATTTGGTTCAAGGCTCGATGACTTCAAGGGAGTATCAGGCTGAATTCAATCGCCTCAAGAAGTTTGCTGGTCGTGAACTTGAAGATGAGCAAGTTCAGATTCGAAGGTTTATGCGTGGGCAGCGACAGGAAATTCGGACTCTTTGTGGAATTCGGGATTACAAAAGTCTTGATGAGCTTGTGGAGAAGGCATCGATGGTTGAAGCTGGTTTAAGTAGGGAAGCTATGTTGCGTTCCGAGATTGTGCAGAATCAAGCTTCTCACTCGGTTAAATCTGGAAATGGTGCGGGTCAGAAAAAGAAAGTGTGGGGAAAAGACAATGTTTCCGGGAAGGCATCGGCAAGTCAAAGTGGAGGATCGACTATGGGAAAGCCGAATGCTGGAAATAATTGGAGGGCTACTGGAGCATGTCTTCGCTGTGGAAGCATGGCTCATAAGGTACGTGACTGCCCGGAAGAGGATACAAGGGGGAAGAATCATGGAAATGATTCGGGAGCTAAGGTGTGCTACAATTGTAATGAGCCTGGTCATTTCAAGTCTCAGTGTCCGAAGCTGGTGCAGTCAAGTGGGAAACGGGCAAGTGATGGATTGCCACCTCCACCGAAGAGGCAAGCTACGATGCCGCGTGTGTATGGCATGTCCGAGGAAGCAATGGAACCCAGCACTTCTCGCCCAATCACCGGTAAGCCTATCACTTACCTTAGAAATTTCTGTGTGAAATTTCATGAAGTGTGTTGCTTGGTTTCTTAGCATTCTAGGTGAATGTGTAGGGACCTTAATCATGGGTGGGGTGGAAACTCATGTTCTGTTTGATTCCGGGGCAACAAATTGTTTTGTTAACCCGGATATGGTTGGGAAAGGTGGGTTCTTGAGAGAACCTGGGGATGAATTTGGTTTAGTACAAGCTGCTGGTGGTCAAGTGATGTTAACTTATGGAAAAGTTCCAAATGTCTCGGTGATGATCGGTTGGAAGAACATGCCAGCTGACTTGGTAATTTTTCGGGTGAAGTCGTATGATGTGATCCTTGGAATGGATTGGCTCGGGAAGCACAAAGCACACTTGGACTGTCACCGCGGCCGAGTGAAGTTTGAGCTCGATGATGGAAAGTCGATGGAATATCAAGGTATCAGGCCAACGTCGGGAAGCTTGATCGTCTCGGCGATCCAAGCAGAGCAGATGATCGACAAAGGGTGTGAAGCGTACCTTGCCACGATCACGACTGCGGAAGTTGGGCCGGATGCTAAGTTAGATGGAATTCCGGTGGTGAATGAATTCGAAGACGTGTTCCGAGCATTGACTGGATTGCCACCAGATCGTGCGGATCCATTCACTATCGAGCTGGAGCCGGGGACTTCTCCGATATCGAAGGCACCGTATCGGATGGCACCAGCCGAAATGGCCGAGTTAAAGAACGAGTTGTTGGACCAACTCCAAGGTGCTACTTGTTTTTCAAAAATTGATTTGGCTTCCGGATATCATCAAATTCCGATAGCCGAGTCAGATATTCGTAAGACTGCCTTTCGGACAAGGTATGGTCATTATGAATTTGTTGTCATGCCATTCGGGCTGACTAACGCACCGGCTGCTTTCATGAAGCTTATGAATGGGGTATTCCGAGACTGCTTGGATGAGTTTGTAATCATCTTTATAGATGATATTTTGGTTTACTCGAAGAATGCGGAGGAGCATAAGAGTCACTTGAGAACGGTGATGAGTAGACTTCGAGAGCATAAGTTGTTTGCCAAACTTAGCAAGTGTAGTTTTTGGCAAAAGGAGATTGGATTCTTGGGTCATACGATCTCGGATAAGGGAGTATCCGTTGATCCGGAAAAGATCAAGTCCATCAAGGAATGGCCGAGACCATTGAATGCTTCGGAGATAAGGAGTTTTCTCGGTTTAGCTGGATATTATCGACGATTTGTCAAAGGATTTGCGAGCATGGGTAAAGATGCACCGTTTGTGTGGTCGGCTGAGTGTGAGAAAAGTTTCTCGAAGTTAAAGGAGATGCTCACAAGTACTCCAGTGTTGGCTCTACCGATACCGAATGCACCTTTTGTGGTTTATACTGATGCATCTCGGATGGGACTTGGTTGTGTTCTGATGCAAGAAGGCAAGGTGATTGCTTACGCATCACGTCAGTTAAGGAAGCACGAAGGAAATTATCCGACGCATGATCTTGAGATGGCGGCTGTGGTTTTTGCATTGAAGATTTGGCGATCTTACCTTTACGGTGGAAAAGTTCAAGTTTTTACGGATCATAAGAGTTTGAAGTATATCTTCACTCAACCGGAATTAAATTTGCGACAACGAAGATGGATGGAACTTGTCGCTGATTATGATCTAGACATTGCCTATCATCCGGGAAAGGCAAATCTGGTCGCGGATGCACTTAGTCGGAAGAGAGTTGCGACGGATATTGAGAAAGACTTGCAAGGGTTGATCAGTATGGTCGGTACGCTTCGATTAGCTGCTGTGTCGGATGAGTTAGAGCCGTTGGGTTTGGGAGCAGCAGATCAAGCAGATTTGTTAAGTCGGGTTCGGTTAGCTCAGGAAAAAGATGAAGATTTGATCAGATGGTCGAAGAATGATAAGACTGAATTTCAGACTTCGAACAATGGGACGATCTTGGTAAATGGTCGTGTTTGTGTACCAAAAGATAAGGAGCTACGGGAAGAAATTCTTAAGGAAGCTCACATGTCCAAGTTTTCGATACATCCGGGGTCGACAAAAATGTATCAAGACTTGAAAGGCTACTACCATTGGAAAGGAATGAAGCGAGATGTGGCTAACTGGGTAGCCGGTTGTCCGACTTGTCAATTGGTTAAGGCTGAACATCAAGTTCCGGGTGGAATGTTGCAAACGTTAGCGATGCCCGAGTGGAAATGGGATATGATCACCATGGACTTTGTCACTGGTTTACCGTTATGCGACAAGAAAGATGCGATATGGGTTATCGTTGACCGATTAACTAAGTCTGCTCATTTCATTGCGATGAATAAGAAAGATGGAGCCGAGAAGCTTGCAGAGATCTATGTAAAAGAAGTTGTTCGATACCATGGCGTTCCGGCAAGCATAGTATCAGATCGAGACTCCAAGTTTACTTCTGGATTTTGGAAAGCACTTCAGAAAAGGTTCGGTACAAGGTTGAATATGAGCACAGCTCATCATCCTCAGACGGATGGACAGTCCGAGCGAACGATCCGGACACTTGAGGATTTATTGCGAGCGAGTGTTCAGGATTGGGGCGGTAAGTGGGAAGAGTACTTACCATTGGCTGAATTCTCTTATAACAACAGTTATCATTCGAGTATTGGGATGTCACCATACAAAGCATTGTATGGAAGACCTTGTAGAACACCGCTGTGTTGGACCCAAGTGGGGGAGCGGAGTGTTTATGGACGAGACTTTGTCGAAGAGACAACAGAAAGAATCAAAGTCTTGAAGATTAAGATGAAAGAAGCTCAAGATCGACAAAAGAGCTATGCCGATAAGCATCAGAGAGAAGTTGAGTTTGATGTAGGAGATATGGTCTATCTCAAGACAGTCACTTATAAGGGAAAGGATCGAGCATCCTTGAACACGAAATTAACTCCAAGGTATATGGGACCATTCCGGATTCTGGAAAGGATCGGACCTGTTGCGTACAAGTTGGAATTGCCACCGGCAATGGATGCTTTTCATAAAGTATTCCATGTTTCGTTGCTAAGGAAATGCATAACGAATCGGGAGAATGTTATATCTGAACCTCCACTGGATTTACAAGAGAATATGACTATAGTGGGAAGACCGGTTCAGATTTTGGGTAAGAAGTTGCGGGCAAGTGGTAAGAAAAAGATTAAGTTGGTTCAGGTCGTATGGGATTGCGATGGTGAAGAGCAAACAACTTGGGAACCGGAAGAGGTGATGAAGGTGAACTTCAAGAAATGGTTTGAGAAGCAAAAGGTTCCACGGAAAAAGGCTTAGATTCGAGGACGAATCCATTCTAAGTGGGGGAGAACTGTAGCGACCGTATTCGTGGTACCTAAGGGTATGTTTTCTATCCTTTGCAAG
>NW_006238921.1:10684072-10684662 GCF_000375325.1 Capsella rubella
ATCCGGGTTTTTCGGAGAAGCGTGGTCGGAGGGCTGACGTTCGGGGATCGGTGATACGAAGATCCGTGCGTGAAGTCTCGACCGAGATCGATGATCCGCGTGTTTTGTCGAGCATTGGCGAACTGGTTAAGTTTTCTCGAAAGAAAACGCGGGAACGGTTATTTTTCGCGAGAGAAAAGACGCGGAGTGAGTTAGTGGACGGTTACTGAGCAGTTTATCGAGATTAACTGCTTAGACTCGCTTATAAAAGGGGATCGAGCGTCATTCTTCGCGAGTGTGACCGAAAACCATAAGAGCTCTGAAAGTCTGAGATAATTGTCGAGTTAAGCGAGTAACTGCCAAGATCCGAGAGAGATTGTCGAAGATCTGTCAGCGTTTGTCGAGAATTCAAGGTAATCATCGATAAACTTAGTGTTTATCGATAATTACTTAGTTTTATCGATGATCAATCGGTGATCTGTTCTGTTTGTCGTAGATTTCTTCTAAGGAGCGACTCATCGGAAGATCTGAGCGAAGTATCGTTGAGTTGGTCGAGTTATTTGGGGTAAGTATCGATAAACTTGGTGTTTATCGATATTTTCTTCGGTTTA
>NW_006238921.1:10684762-10688970 GCF_000375325.1 Capsella rubella
GCGAGAATCCAAGCATCAAGAGGTGTCAGAATCTGTATCCGAGAGACAACGGTGAGTGCGCGACCGTGGCTATGATTCTTGAGTCGTTTTCGTGCATAGTTTCACTTAGTTTTTGTTTGTCTGGTTTATTCCGAATGTTTGCTTGTCATGTATCGATTATCTGTTGCTTAGTCTCGATGACTGGTTCGGTTTACTCGAGAATCTAGATCGGCAATGCGCTCGATGAGGCTTGTTCGGTTGCGGGAAGATTGCTCGATAAATCCGGATAGTTATGCTTGACAAGTTTCTGTTCGTGACTTGCAATATTGACTGTTTGATCTATGTATTGAATGCGATTGTTTGGTTATGGCCTGGTGAGACGGGACGACCGCTCTCACTAAGCAATTCGTTGCTTACGCCTCCTTTGTGATGCAGGAAAGGGTAATGGAAATGTCGGAACCAGTTCGCGAGACTAAGGCAAGAAGGGAAGGATGGTGGTTATTTGGGTAGTTTCATGTTGGTCTAGTATTAAAACGATGTAATAGCCTATAGCAAACTTACCGTTGTACTAGAACCTTTGTTATTAATGAAAGAATTCCGTTTTATGCTTAACAATGACTTGTCGGAATTTTAGCCGGAAAATGAATAGTGTTCTGATCGGAGTTTTTCTGCCGAGTTTCCTCTCGGTAAAGTTAAAATCGGGTTGGGGCATTATAGAGATCCTCTGGTATCGAAGCGTTCCTTCGAGGTCTGACGGCCTTGGTGTGGACAACGGGCGGCTTAGGCACTATTTCCCTTCTATCAAGCCGACGCTGCATTGACCTCGTAAGGATGTTCACCTCGCTCAGGCAAACGCTGGGGCGTTCCAGGACCTCCACCGGGATAATCCGTGTAAAGGCGGGATCCGAGGTCGAAGCGAGGGACGCCAACGAGTCAGCAGCCGAGTTCTCTGCCCCAGGAATTTTTACCAACTCGAAGTGCTCGAACCGTTCGGCGAACTCCCTTGCCACGGCTAAGTAGGCCCCCATGCGCCAATCTTTTGCCTCGTACTCCCCCGAAAAATGACTCGCCACCAGCTGCGAATCGCAAAAAGCACGAAGCCGATGGACTCTGATTCCTACGCCCAGTCGAAGTTCGGCTAGCAGTGCTTCGTACTCAGCTATGTTATTCGAGGCGTCGAAGGCTAATTTAAATGACTGTTCGATCACCTCATTAGTGGGTGCCCTTAGCCTTACTCCGACACCGCTACCTTGTTTGGACGAGGCTCCGTCGACGTGGAGCATCCACGGTCCTTCCTTTTCGTCCTTTGCACCAGCTTAGTAGGAGTTCGAGCTCGAAATTCCTGGTCGTACTCGCTAAACTCGATTGCCCATTTTACCATCCGCCTAGACTGGCTCGGGCTATGAAGAATAGTTCGCAGGGGCTGCGAAGTTAGATTCACGATCGTGTGAGATTGGAAATACGGTCGAAGCTTCCTAATCGAGGTGACCACGGCCAAAGCTAATTTTTCCATCATGGGATAGCGAACTTCAGGTCCCGTGAAGGTTTTACTTATGTAAAATACAGGTCTCTGATCTCCCCTTTCCTCCCGAACTAGTACCCCGCTCACGGCATGCTTAGATACGACGACCTACAGAAACAGGGGTTCCCCGAGCTTAGGTTTAGCGAGGATGAGAGGGTTAGACAAATACTGCTTGAGCTGCCCGAACGCTTCCTCACACTGCTCGTCCCACCGAAAAACTCTTGTTATCCTTCCGGAGGAGTTCGAAGAAAGGTAGGCATTTATCAGTGGACCTCGAGATTTAACGCTGCAACTCTCCCATTCAGGCGCTGGAACTCACGGAGGTTTCGTGGTGAAGTCATTGACAGTAAGGCCTTAATCTGCCTAGGATTCCCCTCTATTCCCCTTTCGGTCTCAATATAGCCCAGGAACTCCCCGAGGGGACCGCAAATGTTTATTTGGTTGGATTCAACTTCATGCCGAATATGTTGGATCGCAAAACAATCCTCGAGATGTCGTTAATGTATACTTTCATAGTTTTTCATAATAGCTCAACGAACATCCTATTCACAAGCCGTTGGTAGGTGGCTCCAGCATTTTTTAACCCAAACGGCATCACTTTGTAGCAAAAGGTTCCTCGATCCGTGATAAAAGACGCCTTCTCTTGGTCATCGGGATGCATCATGATTTGGTTGTACCCCGAAAAAGCGTCCATAAACGTTAACAGCTCGTGCCCCGAGGTGGATTCCACCAACCGGTCAATGTGTGGGAGAAGAAAACTGTCCTTTGGGCAAGCCTTGTTTAGGTCGGTGAAATCAACACAGACCCGCGACTTGCCATTCTTCTTCTTAACTACCACCGTATTCGCCAGCTATTCCGGATATTAGACCTCTCGGATAAGCCCGACTTCCAGCAGGCGATCCACCTCGGCATTCACCACGTCAGCCCGCTCCTTCCCCAACTTTCTGCGCTTCTGCCGAACCGGCTTGAAAGTGGGGTTGACATTGAGCTTGTGAGATATCACGTCGGTGCTGATACCAACCATTTCCTTTACTTCCCATGCGAAGGTTGACTTATTCCTCCGTAGGAAACCAATCAATTCTTCCTTAACAACGGGGACAAGCCTGCCCCAATTTTTACTTTCTGGTCGGGGAACAACTCATTGAGTTGGATCTCTTCGTATGGGTCGTCGTTCATCCTACTCCTCATCGGGTTCTTGGCGGCCTCGAGCTGTGGTTGCTATTGGATCAAGAGCTTATGCCCAGCCAGATTCAAGCTCCTGGCCGTACGCTGGCTGCCCAGTATTTTGCGGACTCCGTTAGGTGTTGTAAATTTGACGCACTAGTGGTAGGTGGATGGGACGCCTTCATCTAATACAACCACGGAGTCCCTAAAATGGCGTTATAGGCCGCTGGTCGGTCAAAGACGGTGAACTCCACCATCTTGGACACCCCTTGCACGGCAACCGAAAGGGTTATCGTTCCCAAGGACATCGAGGTCTCGCTGGTGAACGATACTAAGGGAGCCGGAGGTCCGACAATGTGATTTCTGTCGATACCCATCCTTGCAAGAGTATCTGATATACGCTCCAAGGGTCACACGTACGCACGAACTAGGGTCGATCGAGTTGGCCTTCGCTCTCTCTCGATAAAACCGCAAACAAGACGAAACTCAATGGAACAAGATAGATTAGGGGAAGCAGGGGATTCGATCAACCAAGTAACAAGCTCACACGGATTGATTCAAGGGGAAACCACTCAATAATACTCGTGTAAGGACTCTCAACTCGCAAACGGCGCAAGAGAAGAAAATGCAACTTTATTGATCTAGGTTAAAACGTGACTACAAGGCTGCGAATGGGACTTTATTAATAGTCCTTCATCCATGACCTTCGAGGGTCGAGATTCAATCTCAAATAAACTAACGGTTACAAAATAAAGTAAAGAAAAACAACCAAAAAGGAAACTTGTGTCATTCGCACAAGTGAACCCTCTCCACAAGTCGGAGGCTTAGGTTCGACTCTCTAGGACTTAGACTCAATGAAATAAAACAAACAAATGTTCGGTTGATAGGTCCTGCAAAAACACTTAAGAGAAAATGGAAACAATGCAAACCGAACTTACCTTATTCGGAGGAATGAGAGGCCACGTAGTTGTCTCTGGTTCTCCTTCTTCTTCTTCACCTTGGTTCTTGTTCTCTAGGCAGTCTTTAACTTCGTACGAGCCCATACGGCCTTGTCCTACATTCTCGGTGTTACGGGCTTCGGATGTGCCGTTACGGAGGTAGTAGTGCTTCTCTCGATCATCTCCCAATCCGTCTCGGTCGTGGGCATTTCGGCTTCGATCGTTGTCTCCAGAAACATCACTTATCGAGTGATTATCGAAGCCGAAGTTTTTTGGATCAACTTGGTTCGTGACTTCGATCCGTACAAGCTTTCCGGCGTCCGGGGGTGATACTTGTCGAGCTTCTTCATGTTCTGCGGGTTGTTTCTCCAAACGCTCTCGATCAAAGCTTTTAAAATTAGCACTTTGTTTATGAATCTCGAATCCCTTGGTGTTTGGTGGTGGGTCGTCCGGGTCGATCGTTCGGGCGTTCGTGTCGTCGATGCCGGGTGACGATGCTCGATCGACTCGTGTTTCTAGGGGGCTTCCTGCAAAACCGGCTCGATCGTTAGTCCTAAAATATGGACTTGGTCGATGAAACTTACCTCGGTTGGCCTGTTCTCCAT
>NW_006238921.1:10689070-10692653 GCF_000375325.1 Capsella rubella
GGGTTGAGGGTCGGCCGATAGAATATCCATTTGGCCGGTTGCGTTGATCAAGGCCTCAACTCCTTCATTGAACGTTTCTCTTAGCTTCCTCGTACGTGAACGGGTCATTGGTCCAACTATGACCGTCGGGATTGTTGGTGTCGGCTCACTCGTTTCCGGTTCGTGGCCGTCCATCGAGCACTCATCGATGTCCGGTTCTATGTCCTCATCATCCCCTCCCTCTTGAAAATGTTCTGGCCTCAGAACTGGTCGTCCTATATCAAAAGGAGATAAGTCAGTGACGTTGAAACTTTTAGACCCGTTATACTCACCTGGGAGTTCTAGCCGGTAAGCGTTGTTGTTGATTCGTTCGACTATCTTGAAAGGTCCGTCGCCACGAGGGGATAGTTTGGAACTTCTCTTCGTTGGAAACCTCTCGGTTCTCAAGTGTAACCAAACCCAATCGCCTGGTTCAAAGATGACTTCCTTGCGGTTCTTGTCCATCTGTTGCTTGTATTTTTCCGTCTTTTTCTCCAAGTTCTCCTTGACGGTTTGGTGTAGCTTTTGGACCAATTCCGCTTTGCGTTTACCGTCTTGATCGGTTCGTGATCCCGGGGGTAGTGGTGCCAAATCCAGCGGGGTTAATGGTTTAAAGCCGTAAACAACTTCAAAAGGACAAAACTTGGAAGCGGAATGAGTAGCTCGGTTATAAGCAAATTCAATGTACGGTAAACATTCCAACCAGTTTCTAGGGTTCTTACCGACCGTTACTCTAAGTAAAGTTGATAGAGTACGGTTTACAACCTCGGTTTGACCGTCCGTTTGTGGATGGCAAGTGGTGGAGAAAAGAAGTTTGGTTCCTAGTTTCCGCCATAACGTCCTCCAAAAATGGCTCATGAACTTGGTGTCACGGTCGGAAACGATGGTTCGAGGCACTCCGTGTATGCGCACTACTTCTTTAAAGAATAGATCGGCGGTTTGAGAGGCATCGTTGGTCTTGTCACACGGTATAAAATGCGCCATTTTTGAGAATCGATCGACTACCACGAAGATGGAGTCCTTATGTTGAATCTTGGGCAAACCTAAGACAAAATCCATAGAAATATCCTCCCATGGAGCATTAGGAATAGGTAAAGGCATATATAAACCATGGGGGTGTGACCTGGATTTAGCGCGGAGGCAAGTGATGCATTTTGCGCAAAACCGTTCGACGTCTTTTCTCATATGTGGCCAAAAGAAATGTTCCATAAGTATAGCCATGGTCTTGTCTACTCCAAAATGGCCCATGAGTCCTCCACTATGTGCTTCTCGGGTGATAAGCTCCTTGGGGTATGCATAGTCGCTTATCTCGGAATAAGTAGCCGTCATGCTTGTAGTAGGGTCCGAAAGCTGCCTTGTCACACTCCTTAAAAATGGACCCAAAGTCGGTATCTTCTAGATAAGCAATCTTCACGTGTTCAAACCCTAAAACTTTAGCGTCCATGGTGGTGATGAGAGCATGTCGACGTGAAAGTGCATCCGCTACAATGTTTTCTTTTCCTTTCTTGTATTTGATGATGTACGAAAAAGTCTCTACGAACTCTAGCCACCGTGCATGCCTTCTCTTTAGCGTGGTTTGGCCTCGAAGGTGCTTCAACGTCTCATGGTCGGTATGGATAACAAATTCCTTTGCTAACAAGTAATGTTGCCAAACTTCCAACGATCGGACCAATGCATAAAGCTCCTTATCATACGTCGGGTAATTGAGTGTAGCTCCGCTTAACTTCTCGCTAAAGTAAGCTATAGGGCGTCCTCCCTGGGTAAGCACCGCTCCAATCCCTAATCCTGAAGCATCACATTCAACCTCAAAAGTTTTGTCAAAGTTAGGTAAAGCTAAAATAGGAGCATGCGTTAAACGATCTTTAAGCTCCCGGAAAGCTCTCTTTTGAGCTTCTCCCCATGTAAACGCCACATGCTTCTTGATCACGGCGGTAAGGGGTGCAGCTACGGTGCTGAAGTCCTTCACAAAACTCCTATAAAAACTAGCCAAACAATGAAAACTTCTAACATGGCCAATGGTAGTGGGAGTCGGCCATTCTTCTATGGCTTTAATCTTTTCTTGATCAACCTGTATGCCCTGTGAACTTACAACAAAACCTAAAAAGACTAGTTGATCAGTACAAAACACACACTTCTTGAGGTTAGCATAGAGTTCTTCCTTGCAGAGAGTCTCAAGAACTTGCTCAAGGTGTGATAAGTGTTCGGATAAGTTCCGGCTATAAATAAGAATGTCATCGAAATAAACGACTACAAACTTACAAATGTAGGCCCTTAAGACATGATTCATGAGTCGCATGACCGTACTAGGGGCGTTGGTGAGACCGAACGGCATGACTACCCACTCGTAGAGGCCTTGCTTGGTCTTAAATGTGGTCTTCCATTCGTCTCCTTCTTTCATGCGAACTTGGTGATACCCACTCTTCAAGTCTATCTTCGAAAAGATAGTGGCTCCATCAAGTTCATCTAACATGTCGTCGAGGCGAGGTATTGGGTGTCGGTACTTGATGGTAATGTTGTTGATAGCCCGACAGTCCACGCACATTCTCCACGTCCCGTCTTTCTTAGGTACTAACAACACGGGCACGGCACAAGGGCTAAGACTCTCACGGATGTAACCCTTCGACATGAGGTTCTGAACTTGTGTTTCTAACTCCTTAGCCTCCGTAGGGTTCATCTTATATGCGGGCCGGTTTGGTAAGGCGGATCCGGGGACGAGATCAATTTGGTGTTCGATTCCACGGATCGGAGGTAAGCCGGATGGGATTTCTTCGGGAAATACGTCTTCAAATTGCTTAAGTACGGTACTCACTTCGGCGGGCAATTCTAGACAATCTAGTCCTGAAAACATACTTTCTTTGAAGATCATAAGTAGCACGGTGTGTTTGGAGTTTAAAACCTTACCAACCGTGTTAGAAGATACAAAGAGACTAGTCTTACTTACCGGGGCATCCTTGCTCATCTTACGTTGTAAATTATGTACCTTGGAGGGTGTGAGTGGGGCTAAAGTAACCTTCCGCTTGTTATGCATGAACGTGTAGTAGTTAGTACGTCCGTTATGCAAGGTTTCATGGTCGTATTGCCACGGTCTTCCAAGTAGGAGATGCCCGGCTTGCATAGGCCCAACATCACATAAGACCTCGTCGTGATACTTGCCTATACTAAAGGTCACCGTGGCTTGTTCAGCGATCTTAAGCTCCACGGTGTCATTAAGCCACCTTAGTCGATACGGTCGTGGATGCTTTCTCGTGGGTAGACCTAACTTGTCAACCAATAACTTGCTAGCCACGTTAGTAAAAGAACCACCATCTATAATAAGACTACATACCTTGTTGTTCACGGTGCATCTTGTATGGAATATGTTTTCCCGTTGTACGGTTTCTTCCAGGTTAACCGTCATGTTGAGCACCCGACGAATGACCAAAAGTTCACCTACGTCTGGGTATTCAATTCCGTCGTCCGGGTCGCTAGTATCTTCCTCCGGTTCATCTTGGGACTCGTAACCGTTGGTTGTTATGATCATGACTCGCTGGTTAGGGCATTCTCTCGCCATATGTCCGCGTCCCTG
>NW_006238921.1:10693462-10694305 GCF_000375325.1 Capsella rubella
CGAAAACGTTTTTGTAAGTCCCTATGGAAATAAGTAGGCACATACCTCTTTCTTAGACAGAACTTCATTTCGTTCCATGTTCGTATTTGGTCATAATGGTGCCTTCTTCGTTCGGCTACATCCCTATCCCACCAAGCCAAAGCGTTGTGGGTGAATTGGGCCGCAGCAAACGTCACTCGCTTCTGGTCGTTGTAGTTATAACAAGAGAAGATGTTTTCCATCCTCTTCTCCCAATCAAGGTAGGCATCGGGGTCGACACGTCCGGCAAAGGTAGGCGCCGTAAGCTTCGGGTCGACCATTTGGTGGGGTGGATTGTCGTCTCTCTCCCGTCCCCTATGAACCGGGTCTAGCCTTTGGGGACCGACATGGGGTTCTCCCTGTTCGTACACGCCTTCATTCGGTGCTCGAGGAGGAGGTTGTTGGTTCCGGATGGGGTTGATGACCCGGGGTTGCTCGAGACGGGTCATGCGGTCTCCAAACGTTTGGAGGGTGGCTTGGATAGCAGCTAATGTGGCTGCAATAGGATCCAAGGGAGCTTCGGTGTGGTTCTCCATCTGCGGATGCAAAGAGAAGTGACAAAAACAACAAGTATCAACGAACGGGTAATAAAAGAAATCGAACGAGAGCAAACTAAAAACCGACAATTTCTTCCTTTTTTTTTTTGAACTTAACTAACGATTAACTCAAGCAACTACAAGATTACTACTAAATATATATATATATATATATATATATATATATATTTTTTTAAAGTTATGCAAAACAAACTAGCAACCTATAACGAACACAAGTGCAACAAAGAGATATACGTATTATTATATTCAGTTGACGAGTAAGAAAGAA
>NW_006238921.1:10697392-10700078 GCF_000375325.1 Capsella rubella
CATATTTTAGGACTAACGATCGATCGTTAGTCCTAAAATATGGACTTGGTCGATGTAACTTACCTCGGTTGGCCTGTTCTCCATCGTTGGGTCGGTCGAACTCGTTGAGGCTTCCACTCGCGTCCGAGGGTCGAGGGTCGGCCGATAGAATATCCATTTGGCCGGGTGCGTTGATCAAGGCCTCAACTCCTTCATTGAACGTTTCTCTTAGCTTCCTTGTACGTGAACGGGTCATTGGTCCAACTATGACCGTCGGGATTGTTGGTGTCGGGTCACTCGTTTCCGGTTCGTGGCCGTCCGTCGAGCACTCGTCGATGTCCGGTTCTATGTCCTCATCAAATTATCGATAGCCGGTTTTGCAGGAAGCCCCCTAGAAACACGAGTCGATCGAGCATCGTCACCCGACATCGACGACACGAACGCCCGAACGATCGACCCGGACGACCCACCACCAAACATCAAGGGATTCGAGATTCATAAACAAAGTGCTAATTTTAAAAGCTTTGATCAAGAGCGTTTGGAGAAACAACCCGCAGAACATGAAGAAGCTCGACAAGTATCACCCCCGGACGCCGGAAAGCTTGTACGGAGCGAAGTCACGAACCAAGTTGATCCAAACAACTTGGTGATATGACTATGGTCGAACAAGTCTCGGAGCATGTAATGGAGGAAGCCGTTGACAAGGAGCAGCACGAAAACGACGAGGAGAAACACGAAGAAGAGGAGCAACAAGTCGCCGAGGAGCAGCTCGAAGCGGAGGAACCACTAATCATCCCGGAAGGTCCTCTAACACGCTCAAGGCTTAAGGAGCTCAACCCATCAACCAATGGAAGACTTAGGGAGCTAGACAAGAAGCAAGACGACGTGGATCAAGTCCCTCAATAATCATCCCGGCTCAAAAGTTTCGGTAAAGGGTTAAGTGTCGCTTATGCACTCTTTTTCCCTTGTCCCATTGGGTTTTCTTGACAAGGTTTTTAATGAGGTCTAAGTAACACTTTCAAGGCCATTTACCAAGCCAAATTCGTTGGTCCAAGGCCCAACACTTTGCCTTGGCCCATTTTCTACCTTTTCTCTTCTTTCTTGCATTTATTGTTTTGTTATTTCCAAGACTTGATCCATGGTCTTGCATGAGTGTATTTCCAAGGCACTTGTGTATTTTCAAGGCACTTCTCTCTCATTCTCTTCTACTATATAATCCCCCTCTACCTCTCATTTGTAACTCATCTAATCTTTTATCAAAAACTCTTTCTAAGTTAGATCACTCTCTCTTATTCTTTTCTTTGGTGTGTAATATCCATAGGCAAGTCCAAGTCCGGTAAATCAAAGGCTCTTCCGCAACCTTTGTGCGACCATTCGCTCCACATCCTTTGATCTAAGAGATCCCCCGATCCCTTAGGTGCAAAGCCTACCCTTACTTCAACTTCAAGAGTGTCGATTCTAGGGGAAACATATTATGTGGTATCAGAGCACACTCTGAAAAGTTGAGTACTCTATCATCTCTACAATTTTTCATCATTCCATTCCATCTTCTTTTATCTTTCCATTTCTTTTTTTGTATTTATTTTTGTCTGTTTTTTTCTTTTTCGGGATTCTCTGTCATTTTGTATGAATTTTCATAAATATTTGACTAATCCGAAAATTGCAAATTTGATTGTTTCTGAAACTAAAACGATTCTAGTATTTTACAAAATTAATTCTTGAATTTTTGAACTTGATTTCATAATTTATTTTGTTAGATCGATTTCATCTGTTTTAGGCATCATTTTCATGTTTTTTTCTTTGAACTAGTGACTGGTTTTGTTTTGTTTCAATGGCAGGGGAGGAGAAATCCAAGTCATCACGGTCGAGAAGAAGTGCTAACAATCAAGTCCTCATCGATGCTATCACCAAGCAAATCACCATTCAAATGGATAGATTGATGAACGAAAAGCACGAAAAGCTTACAAAAAAATTTGAAGAAAGACTCAAGCCGATCGAAGCACAACTTAAAGGAAAAGAAAAGGTGTCGGCCAAACAAGTCATCATCTCGGAGGGCGATAAAAATCAAAAGCAGCAAAATAGTCAATCCTCGAGGAAGGAGCCGGTTGATAAAATTTTCCCGAGTAGTCACTCATCTCACCGGAGTAGCCAAAGGCCGAGACGTGCGAGAGAAGAAATTCAACCACTCATAGCCGTCCAAAATCAGCAACTCTCAAGCAACAAGGAAGAAAAAAGTGACACCAACATTACGGAAAATCTCGCCTCTCCGCGAGCTAAGTGTACTCTTTCATCTTCCCAATCTGATTTTGTGCTTGATAAACTAACAAGTTTTGACCCGGAAAAACCGAGTAGCATTGTTTCCTTTTCAAAGGTTCAAGAAGAAGAATCGCTAGGCAAAACGCAAAGGAGTTTGTCATTGAGCCATGAATTGGAACCGCCATCTAACTTTGTGCCAAAACATGTTCCTATGTCATTTCCTTGTGACTACCCGAGAAAGCACTGTAAGGAAATTAGTTTGGTTAGGACTGATTCTAATTTGTGTGTGTTGATTTCTGCTCAAAATGAAAAACGTTTTGGTTTAGAGAATGTGAAAGAATTTCGTGTTTCAAACCTTGTTTTTGATAAAATGGTCTCATCTTTTGAAACAACCACACATGAAAGATTCTTTAAGCCAAAAAGTTTGATGTTTGATGAGTTTCGTGAATTT
>NW_006238921.1:10700178-10701093 GCF_000375325.1 Capsella rubella
TGTAGCAGTACGTTTGAATTACTTAGTACTAAAATTGAATGTGTTTCGTATCAAACTTGCCATGATTTGAAATACTTGCTTAAAGACATGTTGTGTGGCTCAATTACACCAACGAAACCTTGTAAAACGAACTTGAATGATCATGTGATTGATAAATGCTTTCCTAAGTTTACAAAGGTTGATTTGTTCACTAGCAAAGGTTTGCTTGTTCTAAAAGTTGTTAAGGATTTTTGGTGTTCTAATCACATTCTTATTTGTGACAAAGAGTTTGACTATCTTAAGAGATTGTTTATATATTCCTATCGCACATTTGATGTGGTTTCTCTAGTTCTTGTGAAAGCAAACGTAAGGCAGGTTAAGGATTTAAAGTCAAAGATAATGAAGAACTTCGCTAATCAAATCAATTATGGACCAAGGGAAGAAATGAACCAAGGAGATCTTGTGGTCTCATGGTTTAAATCATCAACCAAGGAACATGGAAAAGTTGCCAAAGCTTATTCGATGTTCAAGAAGGAGCCACCGGATTTTAAAACCTTCTCGTCTAATTTCTTTGTGAGAACGAGAATTGAAGTGGCTTTGATGCAGGCCAAGAAACTAATTGCTTATTTCAGGATGATCTTTGAAGTTGGAGAACAAGTGCAGATTCACTTGACGAAGGAAATATTCTTGGCCGAGCGGAGTAGCAAGTTGAAGCCAAGGATCGATGGACCATTCACCATCACAAAACAGATCAATGATATTTCCTATCAAATTGATCTTCAAGGTAAGTACAATATCAGGTCGAGCTTTAACGTTTCTAATATTTCTCCTTTTATTGTAGACAAAACGGATTTGAGGACAAATCCTTTTCAAGACGGAGGGCATGATATGACTATGGTCGAACAAGTCTCGGAGCACGTAATGGAGGAAGCCGTT
>NW_006238921.1:10702036-10723261 GCF_000375325.1 Capsella rubella
CCCGCTACCGCTTGTTAGTACAGGGGAAGGATACGCCGGGCAAGAACCAAGGTGAAGAAGAAGAAGGAGAACCAGAGACAACTACGTGGTTTCTCATTCCTCCGAATAAGGTAAGTTCGGTTTTCATTGTTTCCATTTTCTCTTAAGTGTTTTTGCAGGACCTATCAACCGAACATTTGTTTGTTTTATTTCATTGAGTCTAAGTCCTAGAGAGTCGAACCTAAGCCTCCGACTTGTGGAGAGGGTTCACTTGTGCGAATGACACAAGTTTCCTTTTTGGTTGTTTTTCTTTACTTTATTTTGTAACCGTTAGTTTATTTGAGATTGAATCTCGACCCTCGAAGGTCATGGCTGAAGGACTATTAATAAAGTCCCATTCGCAGCCTTGTAGTCACGTTTTAACCTAGATCAATAAAGTTGCATTTTCTTCTCTTGCGCCGTTTGCGAGTTGAGAGTCCTTACACGAGTATTCTTGAGTGGTTTCCCCTTGAATCAATCCGTGTGAGCTTGTTACTTGGTTGATCGAATCCCCTGCTTCCCCTAAGCTATCTTGTTCCATTGAGTTTCGTCTTGTTTGCGGTTTTATCGAGAGAGAGCGAAGGCCAACTCGATCGACCCTAGTTCGTGCGTACATGTGACCCTTGGAGCGTATATCATAATTGCTCGACCAAGCTTGTCGGACTCTCGACCAGACCTGTCGGCTACCGACCACCCTTGTCCGAAAATCACCCTCGGACCGAGTAACCGTCAGTTTTCTCCGAAAAATACGGAACACTCGATAAACTATTCAGCTTACATAGATTTTCTCGGTACACTTGATTTCCATCGATGAATATCGATCACTATCGTTAAACCTTCGATCCATAGCTTTTCCTTCGATAATCCTTCGAGCATTGATCTCAATCCTCGATCACAAGCTCGACTAGAATACCCGGAAACGGATGCTACAATTCTCCCCCACTTAGAATGAATTCGTCCTCGAATTCGGTGGTTATTGGAATCTCATTCCAATCTTTAAACTCTTTTCAACAACACTTAGGAGCAGAAATCTCGAAAATCAAGCAATCATCAACAATGACACTTCATTCCTATAGATTTTCCGACTTACCTCAGTTCTCTACAACTCCACTCACAAGTTTGGCATTAGTCTCTTCAACCTAGCCCACCATTTCCGATCACAATCTTCCCAAGATTTGATTTTTACATCGGACTTGTCTTACCCGGACACATTAACAGAAAGTCCTCGACCACTTCCTGACCGACCATCATTCCTCGGTAATACCTATGCACGACACTTCCGTTGCCCAAACACACATATTCTGAACACTAACTCAGAAACAGAATTCTTGTTCCAACCAAACCATGATCGAACACCGACTAACCACATTCGGAATTTCCTTTTTCCTAATTAGTTAAGCTATTCTACTCTCCAAAGAGTATATTGGTTCACGATTATGTCTTAGATACACAAAGTCTCGAAGCACCTCACCCGTTTCACCTCAACCATTTCTTAAGTACGAATGCTCAACATAACTTATCCGACCCCAAAATTGGACCATCTCCAATCGCTCAGAAACATAACTATTATCTCGGTTTCCACCAAGTTATAGTTTTCACAGAAGACTTCAAGAACTTCCGAGCATTTCCACTACTCCCTTGACGTATACAGATTTTTCCTGGAATCGCCTTTATTCCCATGGACTTTACAAAAATTTCTAGGATTCTTCCAACCCTTACTCATTGTTTGAGATCACTCGGATCCCACAGAACCCATGAATCGTTCTTAATTCTCAGAATATCCTTAGATCACTTAAGATCATCATGGCCCTTACGTATCATCCTTGATACTATCAGAACATTCAGATCATTCCCGATCATCTTCCGAACCCATATCGGAACATTTACCATACTTTGACGAACATATCTCGGTCCCCACAGACTATACAAATTCCACATAAATTGATAACAAGTTTCTACCAACAATGAACAAAACACCTTGGTAGAACAAGTCTTCGCAAAACTTTTTACACACACGCTTCGGCGAACTCACTTATTCCCAAAGGCTTCCTAACAAAATTCCAATTGCGAACACCACCCGCTCCCACCGGACAGATAAATTTAAACAGACTCTCTAAGTCCTCACAGACAAACATCAGACATGGCTCGGCAATCTCACTAAATACCCGATACCAATATAACCGACATTCAAGTTTCCGTTGACAACATGATAGACACATCTCGGCGAACACTCTATGTTCCCACCGATGATCAAACATACATGTCTCGGCAAACCCTCAAAGTTCCCGTAGAGGATGCATCAGATTCATAACCATCACTCCAAGCGTATTATGGTTGATACTATGGGCAGTTCATCTTGGCCAAACAAGATCGTCTTAGCGAACTCAATGAATTCCCAAGTACGCGATCACAGAACTCGCCGAGCATGATTATCCAAAGTTACTAGGCAACTCAAAACAAGACAAACCTTAGCAAGCATCCATGCTTCCAAGCGTGTTATCCCATTCTGATTCCTGAGTAAAATGAATCAATCACCTCGACAGAGTGACATAACAGGAAACGACTTAGCAAACCCACATGGTTCCTAACGTCGCCAACAGAACCGGCCTCAAACTCCCATCATCACACCATCAATCCCACTGAAGTTCAATACACTAACTACCGGTTACCTGACTTTAATGATATGACTTTCCTAGTCAATCATCCTTAGCTTAATCGCGATCTTACTCTCTGACCCGATTCTTCCAGAACCTTTAGCAACCATTCATTCTACTTACCATCCCCGGACGGTACACTTCAAGATTTTCCAACCTTGGAACTTTCATTACCGTGAATGAAATCCTGAATACTTGAACAGACCAGACTCAATCCAGATCATCCGACAATGTAAGATTGCTATCTTGACACTCGGCCACCAACAAAGTTCTTGTGAAGTCTCCCCCACTTCACGTTCCGGCAACTGCTTTGCCTTGACGAGATCACTAAGGAATTCCATTTCCTCTGCCGCGATTACTCGTCCATTACAACTTTAGAATGTTAGATTTCCCGTCTACACATTCTTACCAAATCCTACCAATCCCGACAGTTCATTGCCAAGAACTTTATCGCTTGCTAAAAAAAACTCTTAAGCAAACTAGATCAACCTCAAACGTTTCCCCGGGTAAATTCCAGCAATCCATTGCCTTATCCATACTTTCACGAATACTAATAACAAATTAATCCGGTGGAGTAAATTCTAAACTTAACTTTTTCCAAGTCATTTCACAGCAGCTCTTTCATAGTGGTTCACCGCTCAGAAGTCCTTCCAAGACTAGCGTGATCCATCACTACAAGTGATCCTTCTCACAAGACTCTTTTCGAGAACCGGCTTAGCTTCAACCTTGAACTTTCCTCGGTAGCTTCCTTACGCCTTAACAACTTACTAAACAAATCCCCAATTTGCAAACCAGATTTCAGACCCAATGACTTAACTTCCATACTTAGCCATTTTCCAACTGACTTCGATCAACCATTCCCGATGAATTGATCAAGTTAGTAACTTAGTGATACTCGATCTCTCCGACTTAGTGATTTCCGATCACTAACTAGACACCTCCCAACTCAGACTTCCGAACAGATGCACTAACATTCTCAGGAAACCTTAACCACACAACTTCTTACTCGATCATCTCGCCGATCAAGTATACTAAACATATCACAAATGCTTTTCCATAACATTAACCGCGTCTAATCGAACTAGACAAGCCAAGATTCCATTCAAGACTCTGTCCTAGAACCGACTACGCTCTGATACCAATTTATAACACCCCGTCCTCGCTACTAGGACTCCGACCACAGAACACACAGAAATTCTACCTCGCCGGAGACGAAAAAATTCTGATAAACTTCCGACGACGATTCAACTTCCACAAACTTCACAAAACAGACCGATTCCAGCTACCAACATAACTAGAACAACCTACGCAGCGGATTAAAATCAACAATAGACATAATTAAACTTAACTCAATCGTACCTTGGCCATTTATCGAACAAACTCGTCCGACCAATGCACACGAATCCACGAGTCTTCTCGATACTCCAATGCTCCAGCTTCCGAAACAGCTTCCATAACCGCTCAGCCATCGATGAGTCATCCAACATCTCTCTCGGTACATAGTCACTCAGCCAACCATCCCCACATGACTAAGTACAAAGAGAGATGTCCGGAATCAACATCACACCGAACATACTTACAGAACACTTAATCAGATCAACACCACTCCGATCAGAACCTTTGATCTCTCGATCAACAGACACACATGATCGACCCTCCTCGACCAACAGAACATCCGGACATGATCTTCTCGGATCATCGAACCGCAAACTCTCGATCATGAATCAACACTCGACAGAACTCTCGATCATGACTCATAATCCTGATCCATACACAGATCCGTACTTTCACTCCTCAATCTCACTCACGGAACCAAACTCTCGATATTCATCGTTAAGACCTTTGATCTCCGAACAGCTTTCTCGACAAAACTAACCGATCATCCCAGAATCTCGAACACTTCTACTCGATCTCGATAACCGCCAATCGATCACGAGTACAACGACATTATCCAGTAACCGTTAGGCAGAACTGACCGATCTCAACAGATTTCTATTAGAACTCGGCATCCATCTGTTTATCGACGATAAACTGCTCATACTCTTGATGAAACTCAGATCTTCCATCATACATGAACTTCTATCGACCCTAGTTGATCCCAGAAACCACATCCTCGATAAACTGCTCGTTGATCGATAAGGATCATTAACGAATCTTCATCCTCGACGATAATCACTCATACTCGACTCACAATCACCATCTCTCAACCTTTTCTCGAAGAAATCTCCTCGTTTCTCCCTTTTTCTCGAGACTCTCTCGCAAACATAACATAAGTGACGAAGAATATCGAGTAACTTCCTTTATAATCGATTCTTACTTCAGAAACCGTCAAGTAACTGCCACTTAACTCAGATCCGCGTGTTTTCTCAAGAAAGTAACCGTTCCCGCCAATTCTCTCGAACAATTCACACGCATCAACTCGGACATCGATAATTGCTCGACCAAGCTTGTCGGACTCTCGACCAGACCTGTCGGCTACCGACCACCCTTGTCCGAAAATCACCCTCGGACCGAGTAACCGTCAGTTTTCTCCGAAAAACACGGAACACTCGATAAACTCTTCAGCTTACATAGATTTTCTCGGTACACTTGATTTCCATCGATGAATATCGATCACTATCGATAAACCTTCGATCCATAGCTTTTCCTTCGATAATCCTTCGAGCATTGATCTCAATCCTCGATCACAAGCTCGACTAGAATACCCGGACACGGATGCTACAGAGTTCCTCCTCTTCAGGAGCTGCCTCAGCTACGAGCTGGACGACATTCTGGGCCTGATCGAGCTCGTCAATTGTTATGTCCGGCATTCCACCGTTCATGAATCTCTCTGCGAGCAGATGCATGAGTTTTTTGCAGTTCCGGTTAGCGTGTCCAGCCACCTTGTGGAGCTCACAGAAGGAGTCGTCTTCCTGCTCCTCCCGGGTCCACTTATTGCTGGGTAAGGCCCCGTTTTTGCCTTTTGGTCCGAACCCTTGTTTCGACTGTGCGCCCTTTGGACCCCCCTTCTGGTGGTCCACCGCAAAGTTAGCTGGTCCCGGTCTTTGACCCTGCAAACTCCATCTGACTCCCTGATCGAAGCTCGGCTTGGGAGCTACTTTGTATTTCTTGGCAAGTGCGGCTTTCTCCTCCTCCGCTACGACCTAGTTCAATTGCCGGTGGAGGGCGTCTTAGATACTGGAGGGGCGGTTAACCGTCAACTCTTCCCTGAGTCGAGATTCATGCCACAGACCATTTTTGAGGGCAGACAGTGCCGCCAAATCAGAGAGCCCGGGAATCATAACCATTATCTCTTTAAATTTGGTAACGTAAGATCGAAGCAAATCATTTGGGCCTTGACTAAGATTCCACAACTGGGCGTCGGTTACACCCACCCCTATGAAACTCGAATATTGCTTCACGAACGTGGTAGAGAGCTGGGTGAAGCTGTCGATCATCCCCTCTTGAAGCGAGGCAAACCACAGGAGAGCTGGCCCGACAAAGGCGAAGAGCTTGCAATACTCCGCGTCACTCCTCGTGAGGCTCGAAGTCCACCCTTCCTACCGTAAAGAGGAAAGTATGTAGGTGAACTTTAGGGTCCCCTTTCCCTTCATAAATGAGAAATTTGACCTTTCGCGCATTCTTGATGCGCATTGTCGAGATTCTAGGCAAGAAAGGAGTTCGCTTCAACTCTTCGATAACTCGGTCGATATCCAGGGTGGAGCTCCTCGCATGATGGACCTGTGATTGCATGGCCACGGTCTCATTCTGCAGGAATGAAACTTTTGGATTGGGCACGGCCCCCGCCCTATGCTGGGGCGGAGTGCGGATGTGACCAGGTGTGGAATTCCTACTCGCGGGAGGAGGAGTTTTCTGGCCGGAGTCCAGAATGGCCACCCCTTGCGGAGGTGCCAATGCTGACAAACCAGTCTTTCTTGACTGCTTTTCTGCCGAGTTCGCACCGACAGGGGGGCTGGTTGCCAGTTTCCCAGGGACGTCACCGGTAACGCCCCACCAAAATCGAGCATGCGCGATCTGTGGAGCGTGCTGCTGACAGATGTCCCCTCCACAAGCGCGTCCACTTAGGCTGCGTAAGCGTTGTGGGCGCTGGACAGCTCTGAGACAGTCTCGGATGAGGCAGCCACTTTAGCGGTAGACTGCTGCTGCTCTCTCTTCCTAGATAAATCCTGCAACAACTTCTGAATAGAACTGAGAGTTACCTGACTGTCATCGCCCGACATTTTGCAGGGCTGACGATGGAAGGTCGGAAACGAGGAATCAGTGGGTTAGGGAATAAGGTCCCCACAGAGCGCCAAAATGTGGGAGCTGAAATCCACGAACTGAAACGGAGTAAACTTGAGTGGGCTCCTAATTCCCTGTCCAAACTCGAAGTAGAATTGCAAATAGTTGGGAGAAAAGTGCTTAGTTTTATTCAGTGTTTTTAGACAAAAAGCCGACCCCTCTACATTTAGTCTTCTCGACTATCTATACAATTTTGGTGAACATTAAACGTCCGGCGAGCTCAGCTCCGCAGATCGCGCGATCTTCATTAAGGCATCGTTTGACCTGCTGATAGTCCGTTTCGATTCTCTTTTCAACTCCTTGAATCCCACCGGATTCCCCTTAGCAGGTTGAGCAGTTCCGAGAATGGGCCTTCTTAAACAGGCCCAAGCGACGTGGGCGTTGGCCAAGGATGCCAATTCTGGTGCCTACAATTGTCTAGTTAAATCAAGTTTAGAAATTTCCAATTCTAAATTAATGTACTTGTCTTTGCCAAAGGTTATTGATGCAGGTCAAGTCATATGATGGATGACAAGACTGTAGAATTTAACAACCATGTAGCAACTCCAAGGGAAGTGGAGAATGACATAAGCCTTAAGGAGAAACTTTCGGAAACAACGGCATCACAAGTTTACGAAAATAAGACGTGTGAGCAAGCAACTGTTGAAGCACGTGTGAAGGCACAACTATATTCCACATCATCTGATCTTGCTTCACACATCACACTAATTAAGGTTGAGTTAATGCCAAACACCTTAAATGGTATCCTAGTAAGTGAAAACTACGATCTTGTTCGATATTGGAATAATTTAATAATTAATCGTAGCTCCAAAGACTTTGTTTTAAATGATTATATTTCAAGTATAATGCACTTGATTATAGTCTTAAATATCCAGAAAGATACAGGTACCATAGAAGAGTATCATGATGAGCAAGAGACCACATCCCAAAGGATATTGAATGTGGAGCAAACGGAGAAACTAGCAAAGAGTGATAACATGCATCCAAATCAAGAGCTTAAGATGTGTTTACCACCTATTAAAGATGATGAAGTTAGCACCAACAACATTCTACTACAAGAAGAACCACCGGACCAGTCATCAAATCAATCAACCTTGTTGATTTTGAAAGATACACTCACCGAAGAACCATGTCAAGTAAGTAACCCATTCTTTCGATTTATTTTTAATAATTTGAATGATGTGAGTATGAACTTGTTAAGCTTTAAAGAGTGTGACAAAAACGTAGGTCTCTTAAACAAATCTATGGAATTAGCTTCTTGTTTTAAATCATATCGATTAGTTGATTCACTTTGTGACCTACTTATTGAACACTTTATGAAAAAGAAATGGTTCAGCCCATCCTTGTTTTATATGTTTATATTGGTCCCATGACTGTATTAATGCACTTGTTCTTTGTCAAAAGTGTCAACACCATTGCAGGTACAAATGAGGATCATAAAGGCGATTTACCGAAACTGAAGAAACGCTTGAATCAAAATCAGACCCGGAGTAAACCAGCGCCATTGGTGATTACACCATCCCTAATGGAGACTAGGAGAGTCCCAAGTTATTTCTTAATCAAAGAGGAACCCCCGGATTTCAAAGCTCAAACAAAAACCGGAGAAGGAGCTAACCACGTTACACCATCAACCGTTGTACTAGATCAAAACCGAGGAGTAATCTTTACTTTCTTGCTCAAAGGAGAGCCACTAGATGCACCATGCATCATGAAGATAGAACAACACCAAGGTAAGAAATTGAACTCTCAAAAATGCATGAAAGCTAACTTGCTTTCTCTTGGTGCAGATTGTACAGTTTCGAGGTCGAAACATTTTCAAGAGAGAGGGTATGATGCAGACATCATAACTAGATCAGACCAAGAGAACACCAATCCGGTCTACATGGAAAATTTTGGAGAATCTTTGTCTAAGTGGAGTTCTGATCAAGTACAAGGTGAAGGGTTAATTATTCACCATGATATTAACCCTAAGAAGTCCGACAGTTCAAGAGTGATTAAAAATCAGCAAGTCAAATCACCTTACTATTGGGATATGACTGTTGCACTCTTTTTCCCTTATCTAGGGTTTGTCCCAATGGGTTTACCTAGAAAGGTTTTAATGAGGCAACATCAAGTCATCAAGGAATCATTCACCATCCATATGATTCAAAGATGAAAGCTGATGTACATTCTGATCTACTCGCGGACAAGCATGCTGAACTACTCGCTGACAAGCATGCTGAACTACTCGCTGACCGACTACATGAACTACTCGCTGACCGACTGCCTGAACTACATCAGATTGCGAGCTGTGAGGATTTGAAGTCTTTTAACACTTGGATCAGCCATGAAGGTAGCCCGCACAGTTATCTGATTCACTACAAGGCCCCAGTCCATGGAGAACATCCCAAGAGAAGACCCAAGTCCAAACCACCATTTGAATCAAGGTCATTGATCTACTTAGAGCGATATAAGGAAACTCTCCTTTACTTTCATGAAGACGTGTTCCAAAGCTGCATATGGAAACTAAGAGAACTTGTAAGCCACACAAGACTTGTCCCACACGATCTTTGGTACACCTAACCACACAAGAAGCCGATGAGTCACTACTTGCCATACATGGAGCAAAAGGAGATCAAGCTGCAACGACTCCTTCCTTATTCACTTATGCACGTCTTCAAAGCTTCCTACAATGAACCTAGACACCTCAAGGAGTCATGGATTCTCACCCAAGCTTTCAAGACTCAAGGCATCTCTCTACTTGCCTTATTTTGCCGATTTGGTTCATAAAGTCCCAACGGCAAGTGTAATTAATTTTGAGCGATTTGTTTCTTGTTTTACATTATTAGGACGTGTAGCTGAGCCTATATAAGCTCATTAGATTGTTCATTTTTAATTACCCTTGATCAATTTAAAGTAAAAGAAGTTTTCTTCTTGTCAAAGTTTGAGTCTTTGTCAATTTTTTTCTTTAGTTCTTTGTGAGTGAGTTACTTAGTGATTTAGAAACCTGCGGATTAAGTTTATTGAGTGATTCAACAACCTTCATTCGTGCATTGATAGAGTGAGTCAATTACCCCACTGATTAAGCGAGTCAATCACCTGTACTATCCCCTATACCACCCACTGATTCATGAGAGAGTGTTTCGGGCCAGCTCGTGAATTCCACCTTCCGCAAGCTAAGCTTCGAATCTCTTGATCATCAAGTGATCTAAAGTTTGGAGTGATTCCAATTCAATGTCCCATGCTCACCGCTGCGAACTACATCGTATGGGCTATGAGGATGAAGGTGATGCTGCGAATTCATAAGGGAGATGATTGAACCAGGATCAAACGTAGCAGACAAGAATGACATCGCTATAGCTTTGATCTTTCAATAATTCCTGAAGTCCTTATACTTCAAGTCGGTGGTCAAAAATGATATAACTGTGGTGGAACAAGATCCGGAGCTCAAAGACGAGGAGCAGCTTGTAGCGGAGGAACAGCTCGTAGCCGAGGAGCAGCTCGAAGCAGAGGAATTATCAAGGCACATGAAGCTCATCCAATCAATCAAGAAACTACTTATGGAGCTAGACAAGAAGTAAGAATACATGGTTCAAGACTCCCTCATGAAGATCACCGCACAAGAGGTTCGGTAAAGGGTTAAGTGTTGCTTATGCAATCCTTTTCCCTTGTCGAGTTTTGTCCCATTGGGTTTTCCTGACAAAGTTTTTAATGAGGCCTAAGTAACACTTTCAAAGCCATTTTCCAAGCCCAATTCGTGGGTCCAAGGCCATCACCTTGCCTTGGCATTTTTCTATCTTTTCTCTTCATTCTTGCATTTAATGTTTTTGTTATTTCCAAGACTTGGTGCATTGACTTGCATGAGTGTATTTCCAATGCACATGTGTATTTCTAAGGCACTTGTGTATTTCCAAGGCACTTGTGCATGCTCTTGCATGTTCTTCTTCTCTCTCATCCTCCTCTACTATATAATCCCCATCTACCTCTCCTTTGTAACTCATTTAATCTTTTTATCAAAAACTATTTCTAAAGTTAGATCACTCTCTCTTGTTCTTTCTTTGGTGTGTAATATCCATAGGCAAGTCCAAGTTCGGTAAATCAAAGGCTCTTCCGCAACCTTTGTGCGACCATTCACTTCATATCCTTTTGGCTAAGTGATCTCACGATCCTTTAGGTGCGAAGTCTATCCTTCCCTCAACTTCAAGAGTGTCGATTCTAGAAGGATCGCATTATGTGGTATCAGAGAACACTCTGAAAAGTTGAGTTCTCTATCATCTTTCATCATTCCATTCCATCTTCATCCATATTCCATTTCATTTTTTGTTTTTATTTTCGTCAGTTTTTGTTTTTCTGGATTATCTGTCATTTTGTCGAAATTTTCATAAATCATTTACTCATCAAAAAATTACAAACTCAACTGTTTCTGAAACTAGAACGAATCTAGTATTTTACAATATTATTTCTGGAACTTTTGCACTTGATTTCATAATTTATTTTGTAAGATCGAGTTCATCTGTTTTTAGGCATAATTTTCATGTTTTTTACTTTGAACTAGTGACTGGTTTCTGTTGTTTCGATGGCAGGGGAGGAGAAATCCAAGTCATCACGTTTGAGAAGAAGTGCCAACAACAAACTCCTCATTGATGCTTTCTCCAAAATGATGGACGACAAGAACGAAATGCTTGCAAAAAAATTTGACGAAAGGCTTAAGCCGATCGAGGAACTACTCAAAGGAAAAGAAAACGTGTCGGCCTAAAAAGTTACCATCTCGAAAGGCGAGAGAAATCAAAAGGAGCAACATAGTCAAGCCCCGAAGAAGGAACCGATTGATAAAATTTCCCCAAGTAGTCACTCATCTCACCGGAGCAGACGGAGGCCGAGACGTGCGAGACAAGATATTCAACCACTCGTAGCCGTTCAAAGTCAGCAACGCTCAAGCAACAAGGACGAACGAAGTGAGAACAAAATTATTGAAAATATCTCCTCGTTGCAAGCTAAGTGTACTCTTTCATCATCCCGATGTGATGTTGTGCTTAATAAACTTGATTACAAGGTTATTTAACTCGATAACTTAACCGAAGTAAAGTATATGAGGAATCGATCACAAGGAGCAATGGTACACTAAAGACTTGCGAGACTCGTTCTTAGCTAAAGCTAAAAACACTTGCGAGACTCGTTCTTAGCTAAAGCTAAAAAGACTTGTTGTTTGTTTTTTCAGTTTGTAAATAAAAATGCAAAAATAAACTGTGATTAAAGTTATAAATTAAAGACATTGGGCATCAGGGTATTTTCAGAGAATCAATGAATAAAAAATAAAATTAATAAGGAATTCTAACATGAAGAATCGTTCTTGAACATGAACATAATTTTAGACTAATTCTCTCTCAAGACATTAATCACTAAATTTAACTATTCAATTACTAAACTCTCATTTGTAATTTCCTAGCCAAATTCGCATTATAAAACAGGTTCATTTGGTTCATAAAGCATTCTAACATCAACTCTCGCAGGTTAGAAATACAATGCTCAATTTACATTCATTCACGCATTTTATCGAACATCTCTGAAACACATAAAAGCCTAAGTTCTAAAACAGGGTGATCAATCCTATTCTAACATTGAGAACATGTAAAATGAAGAACCTAAAGATTAAGAATTCCCTAAACACATCTAATCTATCAAATCACTGAATCTCCAACTAAGAACCCTAAAATCCAATTAAGAGACTACTCAGACATAGCAATTGAAACAAAGCAAATAAACATTAGAGAAAACATGATGATATTCCATAAACAATAAGAAAGGGTTTAGAAATCTTCTCCAAGTGTCAAGAGGATGGATTCTTCTCCCAAAATTGTTTTGAAAGCAAAGAACAATGTTTTGAACTTAGATAAATATCATGAATCGCTGCTAAAAAGTCGACTCTAGGGTATAAAAACAATAGGAGACGAGTTGGGTCTGTTTCGGATCGAATATGGGCCAAACATTGCGTCAGAGGTAAGAGACCGATCGATTCCAATGTTAGACCGATCGGTCTAATGCTCCCAGGTTTTACTTCTGCATCAGCTTCAACAACTCGTCAGAATGACCTGTCTTCACGAAATCGGGAATAACTCTTAAATGCACCGTTAGATTTCCTTAAAATCACTTGAAACCGAAATCTAACATCTGTCTTCATCTTGTGTCAAAAGTTGAGAAAGATCTAACGGAGGAAACCTGTACGTATGATCTCAAACATCTGACGCTTCTACATGAATCTGCATCTCCAAATGTGTGTTTGCATCCCAAAACGGCTCGTTTTATTCCACAGCAACCTAAAACCTGTGGTGACTCTATAATGGACTAAATGACTCTAAGAAAACATTTTGACTCAATAAAATTTATAAAATGAAAGAGAAAAGAAAGACTTAAAACCGATAAAAACACAATATATCAACTCCCCCGACTTAGATTCTTGCTTGTCCTCAAGCAAAACAAAAATCTTAACCAAGAGAAGAGGTTTGAAAACACGAGAACTCACATATCCTCTGGGATCATGCTCTTAATCAATTGCGTGCAAACCACTACCACAAAGTTTATTTTAAACCGTACAATAATGTACTTCACCATGACATCATGAGATCCCTAAAGCACAAAGAACTTCATAATCAATTAACTTAACCTTTTAACATTCATTAACAGTTGCATGCACTCTCACAAATGGGATATCGAACACGTTATGGTCTAGGTGTAAAGGCTGTCTTAGGTGGCTCAAGTGTTTAAGGTTCAGCAGTAATATGAATGGATGCAAACATTATGCAAAATCACAGTGAGACACAGACCAATTGGGAGGTACATAACTTCCCTCTAACTCGGATCACCTTAACCACATCAAATCCCAAGCAAAAATCATATCACCTTAACCAAATCAAACCCCAGACAAATCATAAGTATAATAGATGCTTTTCAAATAAAACCAAAGACATGTCGACTTTTCCGGTTCCATTCTTTCTCCTTTCCCGTTCTTTTCTCTTTTATCTTTTTTTTTGACAGGAGAGTGGAACCGGTTCTCGTCTCACAAGCTGCATCAACAAAACTCAATCATGATTGCTCACAGCACATGCTCATGAATATATAAATATAATCACAAGAACTCAATGTCAATCACCCCAAACAACTACAGTTACAATCCTAATTAAAGGAAAGCTATGTCGGTCTGTATACTCCGTAGTTTTTGCAGATAATGACAATGACATTGACATACGAATGCATGTGGTCTGAAACATGGATAGGGCTATAGGTGTGCTACTAGACTAAATATGAGTCTAGCCATTCAGAGTTTACAAAGAGTGATAAAATACGCGAACTAAACTCTGAATGTATGATCCATTACATGATTGCCAACCCCCTAAGTGAGATATAATAAGTCAAAATTAAGTTCAAATAAGCAAGGTTAAGCTCAAATCATCCAAATTTCTAAGTGAGAGATTATACGAGTGATCTAGTCATGAATTTTCTAGAAGTTCCAAGTTATCCTTAAACAATGCTAAATGGTCCCAAGGCAATGAAATTAAGGAAGGTGCAATTCCCTAAGAAAAGCTCATAGTTCTCAAACAAAATTTTGACTCAATAAAACAGACACGATTTTGACTCGATAAAACAAACTAACTGACTCAAGAAAACATTAAAATGAAAAATAAGAAAAAGCAAATTGCATCAGTAGACTAGTGACATCCTCCCCCAGACTTGCTTCACGCCGTCTCGGTGTGAGAACAATTCCAAAAGAAAACGTCAAAACGAAAAAGAAAAAATAAATGAAGATGAAAAAAAGAAGAATAAAAATAAGAAAACTGACCTGGGACTGGTGGTTGCCTCCCACAAAGCGCTTATTTTTTTGTCTTTACCTTGACCGCTCAACACAAAATATTAATCATAAGAATCAAAAGGTTGGGCCAATGCACCTTTAGTCCTTCTCCTTTTACGGCACAAAACAATATGCACAAAGTAATACACAATTATCCATGATAAGGAGGCAAAATAACCAACAACTATATTTACTTCAAATGTAGCATATATCTTGAAATCTTCATTGATGGTTTGATGCTCATGAGGATCAAATGCATTTGGTGAAAATATAAAATCAATTTCAAGTCTTAATGAGGTTTTAACAAAATAGTCAACTTCATCCCCATTAATTTCATATAGCACAATATCTCCATCCATATAATCAACCTCAAGATCCTCAGTCTCATGCAAGATGTTATCAATATCTAGCACAACTCCTAAATATGATTCTTTAAGAAGAGATCTAGATATTTCAGGCATTGAAAACTTAAACTCGAGATCATGAACATTTAAAGTACAATGGCATTCAGTATAAAACATATTTCATGGTTATCTCTAGCAAGTTTTTATGCTCTTAAAGTATCTAGTTGTTGAGACTCACCTATCAAATCATAACATTCACTGATAATCTTGGGAGTATGCAAACTAGAAGTCACATCTTCGATGCAAGGCATAGGAAAATCCTCAAAATCATGAATTTGAAGGGTTGAAACGCATGTACCTTCCATTTCGCTCGGTGGAACCCAATATATTACCTTTTCAAGATCATGTGATTCTTTGATATCATAGCCCGTGAGTTGCCTTCCTTCATATGCTGCCCGCAACGATATGAGGTTCAACCGGCTGCTCGCTAAGTCACTCCTTGTCAATGTTGGATTCTCCACGTAAAGTTCATCCAACTTCACTTTTTGTTCTGGTGTAAGAACACTCTCATCAAATGGTGGCTCTATATATGGCTCATCCTCTTCTTCTTGTGGCCAATCATTGAATTCCATGGCCAACAGCTCCTAAATCACCAAAAATAAATAAATCTTGTTAGTTAAAAAAAAGTGTAGAGAAAATGCTCTAGACTAAAAACTAATCCTAAATCTTTAAGTAGCGCAATTGCTCCCCGGCAGCGGCGCCAACTTGATTACAAGGTTATTTAACCCGATAATTTAACTGAAGTAAAGTATATGCGGGATCGATCATAAGGAGCAATGGTACACTAAAGACTTGCGAGAGTCGTTCTTAGCTAAAGCTGAAAAGACTTGTTTTTTGGTTTTTCAGTTATTAAAGTTTTAACTCAGTTAAACCTTTAAATTTTGACTTTTTCATCGGCCCTTCACTCGCCGCATATTAAACTTATAAATTAAAGAAATTGGACATCATGGTATTTTCAGAGAATCAATGAATAACAAATAAAATTAATAAGGAATTCTAACATGAAGAATCGGTCTTGAACATGAACAGAAGTTTAGACTAATTCTCTCTCAAGGCATTAATCATTAAATTTAACTATTCAATTACTAAACTCTCATTTGTAATTTCCTAGCCAAATTCGCATTATCAAACAGGTTCATTTGGTTCACAAAGCATTCTAACATCAACTCTCGCAGGGTAGAAATACAATGCTCAATTTATATTCATTCAGGCATTTTATCGAACATCTCTGAAACACATAAAAGCCTAAGTTCTAAAACAGGGTGACCAATCCTATTCTAGCATTGAGAACATGTAAAATGAAGAACCTAAAGATTCAGAATTCCCTTAGGACATCTAATCTATCAAATCATTGAATCTCCTACTTAGAACCCTAAAACCCAATTAAGAGACTACTCAGAAATAGCAATTGAAACAAAGCAAATAGACATTGAAGAAAACATGATGAAATTCCATAAACAGTAAGAAAGCGTTTAGAATCTTCTCCAAGTGTCAAGAGGATGGATTCTTCTCCCAAAATATTTTTGAAAGCAAAGAACAATGTTTTGAACTTAGAAAAATATCAAGGATCGCTGCTAAAAAGCCGACTCTAGGGTATAAAAAGAATAGGAGACGAGTTGGGTCTGTTTCGGATCGAATATGGGCCAAATATTGCGTCAGAGGTAAGAGACCGATCGATCCAAATGTTAGACCGATCGGTCTAATGCTCCCAGGTTTTACTTCTGCATCAGCTTCAACAAGTCGTCAGAATGACCTGTCTTCACGAAATCGGGTATGACTCTTGAATGAACAGTTAGAGTTCCTTAAAATCACTTGAAAACGAAAGCTAACATCTGTCTTCATCTTGTGTCAAAATTTGAGAAAGATCTAACGGTGGAAAGCTGTCCGTATGATCTCAAACATCTGACGCTTCTACATGAATCTCCATCTCCAAATGTGTGTTTGCATCCCAAAACGGCTCGTTTTATTCCACAGCAACCTAAAACCTGTGATGACTCTATAATGGACTAAAAGACTCTAAGAAAACACTTTGACTCAATAAAAGTTATAAAATGAAAGAGAAAAGAAAGACTTAAAACCGATAAAAACACAATATATCAAAACTAACAAATTTTGAACCGGAGAAACCGAGTAGAATTGTTTCCTTTTCACAGATTCTAGAAGAAGCATCACTAGGAAAAACACAAAAGATTATGCCTCCAAATTGTGAATTGGAACCGCCATCTAAGTTGGAGCCAGAACGTGTCTTTTCATCATTTTCTTGTGACTACCCAAGAAAGCACTGTAAGGAATTTGAATTGGTTAGGACTAGTTCTAATTTTTGTGTGTTGATGTCTGCTCATAATAAAAAACGTTTTGGTTTAGAAAATATGAAAGAATTTTTTGTTTCAAAATCTGTTTTTGACAAAATAATTCCAACTTTTGAGACATTCATGCTTGAAAAGTTCTTTAAGCCAAAAAGTTTGATGTTTGATGAGTTTAGTGAATTTAGCTCATCTTTGAGAGTGTCTTTGTGTAGCAATACGTTTGAGTTGCTTAGTACGAAGACTGAATGTGCTTCATTTCAAATTTGACATGATTTGAAATACTTGCTTAAAGACGTGTTGTGTGGCTCAATTACACCAACGAAACCTTGTAAATCGAACTTGAATGATTATGTGATTGATAAATGCTTTCCTAAGTTTAAAAGGGTTGATTCATTCACTAGCAAAGGTTTGCTTGTTCTAAAAGTTGTTAAGGATTTTTGGTGTTCTAATCACATTCTTATTTGCGACAAAGAGTTTGATTATCTTAAGAGATTATTTATCTATTCCTATCGCACATTTGATGTGGTTTCGCTAGTTCTTGTGAAAGCAAATATAAGACATGTTAAGGATTCAAAGTCCAGGATAATGAATGACTTCGCTAATCAAATCGATTATGGACCAATCACCATTACAAAACAGATTAATGAGAATTCCTATCAGTTTGATCTCCAAGGTAAGTCTAATCTAAGTTAAAGCTTCAAAGTTTCTAATTTATCTCCTTTTCTTGTAGATGAAACGGATTTGAGGACAAATCCTTTTCAAGACGGAGGGCATGATATGACTATCACCAAACAAAACCTGGAACTCGTAGCCGAGGAACAATCCGTAGAAGAGGAGCAGCTCGTAGCCAAGGAGCAGCTCGTAACCAAGGAGCAGCTGGTACCCAAGGAGAATCTCGTACCCGAGTGATGCAGCGGGTGATGCAGCGCACATCGTCTTTGTTGCTCACTCCTTTGGTGTTTGTCTACGTGTGCAACAAGTTACAACATTGGTTTTATTTATTATTTTGGTTTTCTCTTTTATTAGAATAAGTTTGAGTCATTAACTTATTAGATTTAGGATTAGCTCGTATCTTTTTATTTTGGCTTTATAAAGAGTCTCAAATCTTTGTATCAACATATTAGATTTAAAGTAAATGAGAAAAGACTAAAAAGAGGTAGTTTAAACTACCCATAAAGAACTTGTGTCAAGCCCTGAGAGGAGGACTCTCGCATCGATTCTGTTTTGTTTCATCTCTTCTTCTTCTCCTCTCCTCTTGTGTGTCTTCATCTTCTCCCCTTAAGCTTCCGCCTCTAGACCAGTTGGTATCAGAGCTCGCCATTCCTGACCTTCTCTTGTTCACACATCATGCCTCCTAATCCAGACGCACCTATTGTTAAGCCGCCTGATGATACTATCAATTGGAGGGAGTTTCATGATGCTTTGCTCGAGTCACAGAGATCGATTCAGCGTTCTCTCGCTGCCCTGGTCGACGCCATTCAGCCGGATCGTGTTGCTACCAATCCGCAGTTGGCGGGTGTTGCTGCTCTTCCATTCAGCCGGATCGTGTTGCTACCAATCTCGCCTTGTTTCGTCAACCAGACAACCGTTTCGGGGACACTCGTTGGAGGCCGGATTCAGCCTTGATATCCCTGAATTTCATGGTGGAATTAGTGGTGACTCTCTTCTGGACTGGTTTGTTACAGTCGACGAGTTGCTGGATTTTAAGAGTGTACCAGACAACCGTCGAGTCTCTTTAGTCGCACCTAAATTTCGGGGTCATGCCGCCTCTTGGTGGCAACAAACCAAACTCACCCGTGCTCGCAATTGGAAAGCTCCGATTCAGACATGGGACAAGTTAAAGAAGCAGCTCCGAAAGACATTCATGCCTCATAACTTTGACCGTACCATGTACAACATACTCCAAAATTTGAAGCAGGATTCTCGCTCTGTCGATGAGTATGCCGAGGAATTCTATGTCTTACTCACACGAACAGAGGTTGCAGACAGTCAGTTTCAACTAGTCTCTTGTTTCATTGGGGGATTAAGGTCTCAGCTGCAAAGCTTGTTGGCTCAATTTGATCCAACGTCATTGTCAGAAGCTCACCGTCGTGCAGCCTCCTTTGAGCAACAACATCGTTCTGCTTCTTGGAACACACCCGCTTCTCGTCCACGTCCCATCGAGCAACACAATTCTACCTCGGCCTCACAGCCTCGCGACAGCAAGGATCAAACCAAGCAGGAACCGAAATTTGGATTTCGTGAGGATGAAAACGGGATGAAGCGTTCTACTCGCAATGCACTTAAGTTTTTTTCTTGTGGTGAACCCGGCCATCGTCAAAATGCTTGTCCGCACTAGCAACGCTGGTCTTTGATCATTGAAGATACTGGCGATCCGCAGGACGATGTCTATGACTCCACAAAAGAACTCGATGATGACCATCACAAAGATAACCATGCCATTTTTGGTGATAAGGGCGTGTCGTTGGTTTCACGTCAGACTTGCATTGCTCCTCCTCTTCCCCATGATAATTGGCTACGTTATAAAATCTTTAAGTCTACTTGCACCATTCATGATCGCGTTTGCACATTCATTATTGATTCTGGGAGTAGCCGTAACGTTATCTCTGAAATGGCGGTCCACAAGCTTGAGCTTACAGCTGAACCTCACCCTAGGCCATATTCCCTTACGTGGTTACATGAGGACGTCGACCTCCGTGTCACTCACCGCTCCTTGGTGTCCTTTTCTATAGGCCCTTATTACAAGGATCGTTTCTATTTCGACATTGCACCGATGGATATTAGCCATCTCGTTTTGGGTAGACCATGGGAGCTTGACCGTAAAAATTTTCATGACGGTGAAAAGAACACATATTCTTTCACATGGGAGACTCATAAGATCACACTGCTCTCCTCCACCGCGAGATGATGCCTCGTCCAAACCGTCGTTTATCAAGCGACTGTCTTTGCCGCCTACGACACAACCTCACCCTCAATTGTTGTGTTCTTATGCCGCGTTTTCTGAAGAATTAAAACGCGAAGGTGTTGCTTGGACAATTTTCACCACTCAGCCCGTTACCACAAAAACAACAAGTTACTCGTCTTTTGATGCATTGCCTGGTGAATTTGCGGATGTTTTTCCCGAGGAACTACCAGAGGGTTTATATAATGCCATGCCCCAACCCGATTTTAACTTTACCGAGAGGAAACTCGGCAGAAAAACTCCGATCAGAACACTATTCATTTTCCGGCTAAAATTCCGACAAGTCATTTTTAAGCATAAAACGGAATTCTTTCATTAATAACAAAGGTTCTATTACAACGGTAAGTTTGCTATAGGCTATTACATCGTTTTAATACTAGACCAACATGAAACTACCCAAATAACCACCATCCTTCCCTTCTTGCCTTAGTCTCGCGAACTGGTTCCGACATTTCCATTACCCTTTCCTGCATCACAAAGGAGGCGTAAGCAACGAATTGCTTAGTGAGAGCGGTCGTCCCGTCTCACCATGCCATAACCAAACAATCGCATTCAATACATAGATCAAACAGTCAATATTGCAAGTCACGAACAGAAACTTGTCAAGCATAACTATCCGGATTTATCGAGCAATCTTCCCGCAACCGAACAAGCCTCATCGAGCGCATTGCCGATCTAGATTCTCGAGTAAACCGAACCAGTCATCGAGACTAAGCAACAGATAATCGATACATGACAAGCGAACATTCAGAATAAACCAGACAAACAAAGACTAAGT
>NW_006238921.1:10723704-10724357 GCF_000375325.1 Capsella rubella
TATCTCAGACTTTCAGAGCTCTTATGGTTTTCGATCAGACTCGCGAAGAATGACGCTTGATCCCCTTTTATAAGCGAGTCTAAGCAGTTAATTTTGATAAACTGCTCGGTAACCGCCCACTAACTCACTCCGCGTCTTTTCTCTCGCGAAAAATAACCGTTCCCGCGTTTTCTTTCGAGAAAACTTAACCAGTTCGCCAATGCTCGACAAAACACGCGGATCATCGATCTCGGTCGAGACTTCACGCACGGATCTTCGTATCACCGATCCCCGAACGTCAGTCCTCCGACCACGCTTCTCCGAAAAACCCGGATGTCCGAATAACCGAGCCGGATGTCCGAATAACCGACTATCAGCTCGGCAATCAGCTTTCTCTCGCAACATTCGGATTCCCATCGATCGGCTATCGATAAATTCTCGAAACTCCGACCAAAGGTCGAGAATACTCGGATTCCATCGACCAAAGTCGAGTGTTCAACTTGCAAAGGGTAGAAAACATACCCTTAGGTACCACGAATAATGTCGCTACAGTTCTCCCCCACTTAGAATGGATTCGTCCTCGAATCTAATCCTTTTTCCGTGGAACCTTTTGCTTCTCAAACCATTTCTTGAAGTTCACCTTCATCACCTCTTCCGGTTCCCAAGTTGTTTGC
>NW_006238921.1:10724603-10724873 GCF_000375325.1 Capsella rubella
ATCCTTTCCAGAATCCGGAATGGTCCCATATACCTTGGAGTTAATTTCGTGTTCAAGGATGCTCGATCCTTTCCCTTATAAGTGACTGTCTTGAGATAGACCATATCTCCTACATCAAACTCAACTTCTCTCCGATGCTTATCGGCATAGCTCTTTTGTCGATCTTGAGCTTCTTTCATCTTAATCTTCAAGACTTTGATTCTTTCTGTTGTCTCTTCGACAAAGTCTCGTCCATAAACACTCCGCTCCCCCACTTGGGTCCAACACAGC
>NW_006238921.1:10725180-10727024 GCF_000375325.1 Capsella rubella
ATCGAACAACTTCTTTTACATAGATCTCTGCAAGCTTCTCGGCTCCATCTTTCTTATTCATCGCAATGAAATGAGCAGACTTAGTTAATCGGTCAACGATAACCCATATCGCATCTTTCTTCTTGACAAACAGTACCGGTGCACCCCACGGTGAACTGCTCGGTCTCACGAATCCTTTCTCCATCAACTCGGTCAACTGTTTCTTTAACTCGGCCATTTCGGCTGGTGCCATCCGATACGGTGCCTTCGATATCGGACAAGTCCCCGGCTCCAGCTCGATAGTGAATGGATCCGCACGATCTAGTGGCAATCCAGTCAATGGTCGGAACACGTCTTCGAATTCATTCACCACCGGAATTCCATCTAACTTAGCATCCGGCCCAACTTCCGCAGTCGTGATCGTGGCAAGGTACGCTTCACACCCTTTGTCGATCATCTGCTCTGCTTGGATCGCCGAGACGATCAAGCTTCCCGACGTTGCCCTGATACCTTGATATTCCATCGACTTTCCATTATCGAGCTCAAACTTCACTCGGCCGCGGTGACAGTCCAAGTGTGCTTTGTGCTTCCCGAGCCAATCCATTCCAAGGATCACATCATACGACTTCACCCGACAAATTACCAAGTCAGCTGGCATGTTCTTCCAACCGATCATCACCGAGACATTCGGAACTTTTCCATAAGTTAACATCACTTGACCACCAGCAGCTTGTACTAAACCAAATTCATCCCCAGGTTCTCTCAAGAACCCACCTTTCCCAACCATATCCGGGTTAACAAAACAATTTGTTGCCCCGGAATCAAACAGAACATGAGTTTCCACCCCACCTATGATTAAGGTCCCTACACATTCACCTAGAATGCTAAGAAACCAAGCAACACACTTCATGCAATTTCACACAGAAATTTCTAAGGTAAGTGATAGGCTTACCGGTGATTGGGCGAGAAGTGCTGGGTTCCAATGCTTTCTCGGACATGCCATACACACGCGGCATCGTAGCTTGCCTCTTCGGTGGAGGTGGCAATCCATCACTTGCCCGTTTCCCACTTGACTGCACCAGCTTCGGACACTGAGACTTGAAATGACCAGGCTCATTACAATTGTAGCACACCTTAGCTCCCGAATCATTTCCATGATTCTTCCTCCTTGTATCCTCTTCCGGGCAGTCACGTACCTTATGAGCCATGATTCCACAGCGAAGACATGCTCCAGTAGCCCTCCAATTATTTCCAGCATTCGGCTTTCCCATAGACGATCCTCCACTTTGACTTGCCGATGCCTTCCCGGAAACATTGTCTTTTCCCCACACTTTCTTTTTCTGACCCGCACCATTTCCAGATTTAACCGAGTGAGAAGCTTGATTCTGCACAATCTCGGAACGCAACATAGCTTCCCTACTTAAACCAGCTTCAACCATCGATGCCTTCTCCACAAGCTCATCAAGACTTTTGTAATCCCGAATTTCCTGTCGCTGCCCACGCATAAACCTTCGAATCTGAACTTGCTCATCTTCAAGTTCACGACCAGCAAACTTCTTGAGGCGATTGAAATCAGCCTGATACTCCCTTGAAGTCATCGAGCCTTGAACCAAATCTAAGAAATCCGACTCAAGCTCATTAAACTTTTCTGGTGGAGTGTACTTAGTGCGAAACTCTTCACGAAAAGTCTCCCACGAACAGTCCGGATTACCCAAGCGTACAACCACTTCATCCCACCAGTCATGCGCGTCCCCTTCCAGGTAGTGGACCGCAAGATCTTTCTTATAAGTAATCGGACACCGAATAGAGTTGAAGTTTCTTTCCATTCGCTTACACCACTCGTTCGCCTCCAACAGCTTACCACC
>NW_006238921.1:10727124-10727359 GCF_000375325.1 Capsella rubella
CCCAGCTTATGCATCTGATCCATCACTTTCAGATACGATGGAACTCGCATAGGAGCAACTTCTTCCGCATCCTCCACTGGCGGATTCACAACAGGCGGATTCACCACTAGCGGAGGTACCATCGGAGCAGGCGCAACAATCGGCAAACGCTCCAAGATTTGCGCTAACACAGTAAACACTTGTGCCAATCCGACCGGAGCAGCATTGACACCCACACCAGCAGCAGCATTCACAT
>NW_006238921.1:10728733-10728942 GCF_000375325.1 Capsella rubella
CTTTTCTCTCGCGAAAAATAACCGTTCCCGCGTTTTCTTTCGAGAAAACTTAACCAGTTCGCCAATGCTCGACAAAACACGCGGATCATCGATCTCGGTCGAGACTTCACGCACGGATCTTCGTATCACCGATCCCCGAACGTCAGCCCTCCGACCACGCTTCTCCGAAAAACCCGGATGTCCGAATAACCGACTATCCGAATAACCGA
>NW_006238921.1:10729042-10729431 GCF_000375325.1 Capsella rubella
CTTCACCATCGCAATCCCATACGACCTGAACCAACTTAATCTTTTTCTTACCACTTGCCCGCAACTTCTTACCCAAAATCTGAACCGGTCTTCCCACTATAGTCATATTCTCTTGTAAATCCAGTGGAGGTTCAGATATAACATTCTCCCGATTCGTTATGCATTTCCTTAGCAACGAAACATGGAATACTTTATGAAAAGCATCCATTGCCGGTGGCAATTCCAACTTGTACGCAACAGGTCCGATCCTTTCCAGAATCCGGAATGGTCCCATATACCTTGGAGTTAATTTCGTGTTCAAGGATGCTCGATCCTTTCCCTTATAAGTGACTGTCTTGAGATAGACCATATCTCCTACATCAAACTCAACTTCTCTCCGATGCTTATCG
>NW_006238921.1:10729531-10729987 GCF_000375325.1 Capsella rubella
TTCATCTTAATCTTCAAGACTTTGATTCTTTCTGTTGTCTCTTCGACAAAGTCTCGTCCATAAACACTCCGCTCCCCCACTTGGGTCCAACACAGCGGTGTTCTACAAGGTCTTCCATACAATGCTTCGTATGGTGACATCCCAATACTCGAATGATAACTGTTGTTATAAGCGAATTCAGCCAATGGTAAGTACTCTTCCCACTTACTCGCCCCAATCCAGAACACTCGCTCGCAATAAATCCTCAAGTGTCCGGATCGTTCGCTCGGACTGTCCATCCGTCTGAGGATGATGAGCTGTGCTCATATTCAACCTTGTACCGAACCTTTTCTGAAGTGCTTTCCAAAATCCAGAAGTAAACTTGGAGTCTCGATCTGATACTATGCTTGCCGGAACGCCATGGTATCGAACAACTTCTTTTACATAGATCTCTGCAAGCTTCTCGGCTCCATCTTT
>NW_006238921.1:10730087-10730458 GCF_000375325.1 Capsella rubella
CACAGCCCACGATAGTTGATGCAAAGTCTGAAACTTCCATCTTTCTTCTGGACAAACAGTACCGGTGCACCCCACGGTGAACTGCTCGGTCTCACGAATCCTTTCTCCATCAACTCGGTCAACTGTTTCTTTAACTCGGCCATTTCGGCTGGTGCCATCCGATACGGTGCCTTCGATATCGGAGAAGTCCCCGGCTCCAGCTCGATAGTGAATGGATCCGCACGATCTGGTGGCAATCCAGTCAATGCTCGGAACACGTCTTCGAATTCATTCACCACCGGAATTCCATCTAACTTAGCATCCGGCCCAACTTCCGCAGTCGTGATCGTGGCAAGGTACGCTTCACACCCTTTGTCGATCATCTGCTCTGC
>NW_006238921.1:10730582-10730865 GCF_000375325.1 Capsella rubella
CCGAGCCAATCCATTCCAAGGATCACATCATACGACTTCACCCGACAAATTACCAAGTCAGCTGGCATGTTCTTCCAACCGATCATCACCGAGACATTCGGAACTTTTCCATAAGTTAACATCACTTGACCACCAGCAGCTTGTACTAAACCAAATTCATCCCCAGGTTCTCTCAAGAACCCACCTTTCCCAACCATATCCGGGTTAACAAAACAATTTGTTGCCCCGGAATCAAACAGAACATGAGTTTCCACCCCACCTATGATTAAGGTCCCTACACATT
>NW_006238921.1:10730965-10733698 GCF_000375325.1 Capsella rubella
AATGCTAAGAAACCAAGCAACACACTTCATGCAATTTCACACAGAAATTTCTAAGGTAAGTGATAGGCTTACCGGTGATTGGGCGAGAAGTGCTGGGTTCCATTGCTTCCTCGGACATGCCATACACACGCGGCATCGTAGCTTGCCTCTTCGGTGGAGGTGGCAATCCATCACTTGCCCGTTTCCCACTTGACTGCACCAGCTTCGGACACTGAGACTTGAAATGACCAGGCTCATTACAATTGTAGCACACCTTAGCTCCCGAATCATTTCCATGATTCTTCCCCCTTGTGTCCTCTTCCGGGCAGTCACGTACCTTATGAGCCATGCTTCCACAGCGAAGACATGCTCCAGTAGCCCTCCAATTATTTCCAGCATTCGGCTTTCCCATAGTCGATCCTCCACTTTGACTTGCCGATGACTTCCTGGAAACATTGTCTTTTCCCCACACTTTCTTTTTATGACCCGCACCATTTCCAGATTTAACCGAGTGAGAAGCTTGATTCGGCACAATCTCGGAACGCAACATAGCTTCCCTACTTAGACCAGCTTCAACCATCGATGCCTTTTCCACAAGCTCATCAAGACTTTTGTAATCCCGAATTCCACAAAGAGTCCGAATTTCCTGTCGCTGCCCACGCATAAACCTTCGAATCTGAACTTGCTCATCTTCAAGTTCACGACCAGCAAACTTCTTGAGGCGATTGAATTCAGCCTGATACTCCCTCGAAGTCATCGAGCCTTGAACCAAATCTAAGAAATCCGACTCAAGCTCATTAAACTTTTCTGGTGGAGTGTACTTAGTGCAAAACTCTTCACGAAAAGTCTCCCACGAACAGTCCGGATTACCCAAGCGTACAACCACTTCATCCCACCAGTCATGCGCGTCCCCTTCCAGATAGTGGACCGCAAGATCTTTCTTATAAGTAATCGGACACCGAATAGAGTTGAAGTTTCTTTCCATTCGCTTACACCACTCGTTCGCCTCCAACAACTTACCACCAGAAAAATACTTAGTACCCAGCTTATGCATCTGACCCATCACTTTCAGATACGATGGAACTCGCATAGGAGCAACTTCTTCCGCATCCTCCACTGGCGGATTCACAACAAGCGGATTCACCACTGGCGGAGGTACCATCGGAGCAGGTGCAACAATCGGCAAACGCTCCAAGATTTGCGCTAACACAGTGAACACTTGTGCCAATCCGACCGGAGCAGCATCGACACCCACACCAGCAGTAGCATTCACATTCTCGGCAGTTCCATTTGTCGGATTCCCATCAACTTGAGCTTCCACATGCTCAGCAACATTCCCCTGATTCTCATCATTCACACGGTTTCTCCTCTGACTTCGGTTACTTCTAGCCATCTGCAATGACCAGATCAGATACTAAGTTAGCTCCCACACTAACTTAGTTTCACACCTACAGAAAAAGCAGACTTGCCGCGAGACCTTGGCATTGGAAGGATGGATTTCCCACTAACCGACTTATGCTATGACTGTCCTAGAATCGATTATGCTCTGATACCAATTTATAATGCCCCAACCCGATTTTAACTTTACCGAGAGGAAACTCGGCAGAAAAACTCCGATCAGAACACTATTCATTTTCCGGCTAAAATTCCGACAAGTCATTTTTAAGCATAAAACGGAATTCTTTCATTAATAACAAAGGTTCTAGTACAACGGTAAGTTTGCTATATGCTATTACATCGTTTTAATACTAGACCAACATGAAACTACCCAAATATCCACCATCCTTCCCTTCTTGCCTTAGTCTCGCGAACTGGTTCCGACATTTCCATTACCCTTTCCTGCATCACAAAGGAGGCGTAAGCAACGAATTGCTTAGTGAGAGCGGTCGTCCCGTCTCACCAGGCCATAACCAAACAATCGCATTCAATACATAGATCAAACAGTCAATATTGCAAGTCACGAACAGAAACTTGTCAAGCATAACTATCCGGATTTATCGAGCAATCTTCCCGCAACCGAACAAGCCTCATCGAGCGCATTGCCGATCTAGATTCTCGAGTAAACCGAACCAGTCATCGAGACTAAGCAACAGATAATCGATACATGACAAGCGAACATTCGGAATAAACCAGACAAACAAAGACTAAGTGAAACTATGCACGAAAACGACTCAAGAATCATAGCTACGGTCGCGCACTCACCGTAGTCTCTCGGATACAGATTCTGACACCTCTTGATGCTTGGATTCTCGCTAACTTCTCGAACAGTTCACTGAAAATCCATATCAAAGATCAGATCATCGTTCCCTTAGATGATAAACCGAAGAAAATATCGATAAACACCAAGTTTATCGATACTTACCCCAAATAACTCGACCAACTCAACGATACTTCGCTCAGATCTTCCGATGAGTCGCTCCTTAGAAGAAATCTACGACAAACAGAACAGATCACCGATTGATCTTCGATAAAACTAAGTAATTATCGATAAACACTAAGTTTATCGATGATTACCTTGAATTCTCGACAAACGCTGACAGATCTTCGACAATCTCTCTCGGATCTTGGCAGTTACTCGCTCTAACTCGACAATTATCTCAGACTTTCAGAGCTCTTATGGTTTTCGGTCACACTCGCGAAGAATGACGCTCGATCCCCTTTTATAAGCGAGTCTAAGCAGTTAATCTCGATAAACTGCTCAGTAACCGTCCACTAACTCACTCCGCGTCTTTTCTCTCGCGAAAAATAACCGTT
>NW_006238921.1:10733798-10754087 GCF_000375325.1 Capsella rubella
AACTTAACCAGTTCGCCAATGCTCGACAAAACACGCGGATCATCGATCTCGGTCGAGACTTCACGCACGGATCTTCGTATCACCGATCCCCGAACGTCAGCCCTCCGACCACGCTTCTCCGAAAAACCCGGATGTCCGAATAACCGACTATCTTATGCGAGAAACACGGGTTTCAGCTCGGCAATCAGCTTTCTCTCGCAACATTCGGATTCCCATCGATCGGCTATCGATAAATTCTCGAAACTCCGACCAAAGGTCGAGAATACTCGGATTCCATCGACCAAAGTCGAGTGTTCAGCTTGGAAAGGGTAGAAAACATACCCTTAGGTACCACGAATACGGTCGCTACAGTTTACCTTCCTGCGAGATATCCAACACCACTTTGATCTTACTCTGGGGTCTACCTTGCCTAATCGCCCCCATTACCGCATGAGTCCTTCCGAGCATGAGGAACTTCGGCGACAAGTGGAAGACCTTCTTCGCAAAGGCTATATCCAAGAAAGTCTTAGTCCGTGCGTTGTCCCGGCTTTACTTATACCTAAGAAGGATGGTTCTTGGCGTATGTGTGTTGATAGCCGCGCTATTAACAAGATTACAGTCCGCTTAGACGATCTCCTTGATCAAATTGGTACCGCCTCCATCTTCTCCAAAAGTGACCTCAAGAGTGGCTACCACAAAATTCGTGTTCGGCCAGGATATGAGTGAAAGACAGCATTCAAGACGAGAGAGGGTTTATTTGAATGGCTTGTCATGCCGTTTGTCTTGTCTAATGCCCCAAGTACGTTCATGAGGATTATGAATCAAGCGTTACGACCGTTCATTGGGAAATGTGTGGTGGTGTATTTTGACGACATTCTAATCTTTAGCAAGACCATCTTCGAACATGCACAGCACATTTGCAGCATCCTTGAAGTGCTTCACTGTGACAAATTTTTTGCCGCCAAACACAAATGCGAATTTGGCACAAAGGAGGTTCAGTTTCTTGGGTACGTCGTCTTTGACAAGGGTTTAACGGTTGATCGGGCTAAGGTTGAAGCTGTGCGGTCTTGGCCTGTGCCGCGCACATAGACGGAGGTCCGAAGTTTTCATGGATTGGCATCTTTTTACCGACGTTTAGTTCCCCATTTCAGCTCCATCATGGCACCTATCACGAGCTGCATCAAGAGTGGAAAATTTGAATGGTCATTAGATGCGGCTGCTGCATTTGAACTCATCAAGACAAAGCTCACTACCGCCCCGGTACTGGTCTTACCCGACTTTACTCTTACCTTTGAACTCCATTGCGATGCATCCAAGCTTCGCATTGGTGCCGTTCTAAGCCAGCAAGGCAAACCTATCTCCTACTTCAGTGAGAAGCTATCGGGTTCAAGGTTACGATACAGCACTTATGATTCTGAATTTTATGCCATTGTTCAAGCTGTACGGCAGTGGAGACACTACTTGTTTCATCGGGACTTTTTACTCTTCATGGATCGTGATGCTCTTCGGCATTTGGATAGTCAATCTAAAGTCTTGGCTCGACATGCTTCGTGGATTGCTTTTCTGCCACAATTTACCTTTTCTATCCGTCATCAAGCTGGGAAGACTAACCGTGTGGCTGATGCACTAAGTCGTCGCCATTCCTTGTTAGCTTCTATTCACTCTCATGTGGCGGGTTTTGATACATTTGCTAGTCTCTACACCACATACCCATTTTTTGCGCCCGTATTTCACGACGTGTGTCTCGGGTCGCCTAGTAATTACACTATCCATGAGGGCTTTTTGTTCAAAGGCTTACCTTTGTGCATTCCGGACTGCAGTCTCCGAAAACAAATTATTCGAGATCTCCATAATGAAGGAAATGTCGGTCGTGATTGGACCTTGAGTCTTGTCTCCGCTTCCTATTTTTGAACGTTTTGTTGCTCGTTGTCATGTTTGTCAAAAAAGCAAAGGCAAGGCCTCTAATGCTGGTCTTTATATGCCCTTACCAGTCCCAACTCAGCCTTGAATACATCTCAGCATGGATTTTGTTCTTGGTCTTCCTAGGACGCAACGGGGTCATGATTCCATTTTTGTGCTGATTTATCGTTTTTCAAAGATGGCCCATTTTATACTTTGCAAGAAAACAACAGATGCAGTAATTGTGGCTACTTTTTTTTTCCGGGAGATTTACCGGCTTCACGGGTTGCCTTTATCGATCTCTCGGACCGGGATTCTCGATTCCTTAGCCATTTTTGGCGTTCTTTGTGGAAGTTATTGCGGACTTCCCTATATATGAGCACGGCTTATCATCCGCAAAGTGATGGACAAACGGAGGTCATTAACTTTTTGGGGAGTTTACTTCGCTGTTTGGTTGGTGATCACATCCGTCGGTGGGATTTGATGTTGTGTCAACTGGAGTTTGCTCATAATCATGTGGATAATCGGAGTTTGGGTTTTAGCCCTTTTTGCGTCGTCTACGGCCTTGTACCTCGTGGTCCCTTGGACCTCGCTGCTGTTCCGGACCGTACGCGTCTCCATGGTCAAGCACTGGATTTTGTTGGTGAGCTTGCACAAGTCCATAAGGTGGCTAAAGAGAACATTGAATCATCTTCAGCAAAATATAAGCTGGCTGCGGACGTGAAGCGTCGGGAGCTTCTCTTTGTTCCGGGCGACCTCGTTTGGGTTGTCATTTCTAAGGAACGTCTGCCTGCTCGCGAATACAACAAGCTTAAGGCTCGTCGGATTAGATCAGTCGAGGTCGTGGAACGCATTAACCCCAATGCATATCATCTTCGTTTGCCTCCGAACATGCATACTTCAGACGTTTTTAACGTGAAGTACTTGTCTCCGTATTTTGGCGACAATGACGAGCCGGATTCGAGGGCGAATCCTCTTCCACCTGGGGAGACCTGATGCAGCGCGCATCGTCTTTGTTGCTCACTCCTTTGGTGTTTGTCTACGTGGGCAACAAGTTACAACATTGGTTTTATTTGTTATTTTGGTTTTCTCTTTTATTAGGATAACTTTGAGTCATTAACTTATTAGATTTAGGATTAGCTCGTATCTTCTTATTTTGGCTTTATATAGGGTTTCAAATCTTTGTATCAACATCTTAGATTTGAAGTAAATGAGAAAAGACTAAAAAGAGCTAGTTTAAACTACCCATAAACAGCTTATGTCAAGCCCTGAGAGGAGGACTCTCGCATCGATTCTCTTTTGTTTAATCTCTTCTTCTTCTCCTCTCCTCTTGTCTTTCTTCATCTCTCCCCTTAAGCTTCTGCCTCTACACCACCGAGGGTGAACTTGTAGCTGGGGAAGTGCTTGTAAAGAAGCTAATCAAACCGCCATGGTTTTAGTTCAAATCTAATCAATGATCATCACGGTTCAAGGGGTTCGATAAAGGGATAAGTGTTGCTTATGCACTCTTTGGGTTTTCTTGACAAAGTTTTTAATGAGGCTTAAGTAACACTTTCAAGACCATTTACCAAGTCCAATTCGTGGGTCCAAGACTCATTACTCTGCCTTGGCCCATATTAAAAACTCTCCAAGAGATATTTGGAACTTGATCAAAACCCGAAACCTTGGAGCAGATCGTGTCAAGGAGGCACAATTACAAACCGTGATGTCCGATTTTGAGAAGATGAAGATGTCGGATACAGAGACAATCGATGACTTTTCTAGCAAGCTATCCCAACTTGCATCAAAAGCAACGTCACTTGGAGAATCAATCGAGGAACCAAGATTGGTGAAGAAGTTTCTCCACAGCGTACCAAGTAACAAATTCATTCACATTGTTGCCTTTATAGAGCAACTCCTTGATCTAAAAACAACAGGATACGAAGACATTGTCGGGAGACTTAAAGCATATGAAGAAAGGATTCGAAACGATGAACAAGACGATACTCAAGGAAAATTGTTGTATGCGAACATGGATCAAACCGAGTGCTCATGAGGAAGAGGTCGAGGACGAGGTGGAGGAAGAAGCAATCAAATCAATCAAAAACAGACCAAAGAAAAGGAAGACAAGTCGAACGTGGTATGTTATCGGTGTGATAAACCGGGTCATTACGCGTCAGTTTTCCGGGATAGAAAACAACACGTCCAAGAGGTGAACAAGGTCGAGACAGAAGAGGCTGATGATACACTTTACATGCATGAAATCGTGTTTCTTAATGAAGAAAATCTAGTACCAAAAAATTTTGAGAAAGAAAAAAGAGAAGAAGGAACTTGGTTCTAGGATAATGGAGCTAGTAACATGACCGGTGTGAGTTCATTCTTCTCGGAGTTGAATGATAATATTATAGGAAAGGTAAAGTTTGGAGATGGATCATGTGTGGAGATTGGTGGAAAAGGTTTTATTTTGTTTGAAGGAAAACCTGGAGAACAAAACCTCATACCAGATATCAACTTCATTCCCGAGCTAAAGAGTAACATTCTTAGCTTAGGACAAGCAATCGAGCATGGTTGTGATATTAGTATGAGACAAGACTATCTAACTCTACATGACCAGAATGGAAGACTCTTAGTGAGAGTCCTAAGATCTCTTAATAAAATCTACAAGATAAACCTCAAAATTGGAAAATCGGCTTGTTTACACTCAAGAATGGAAGATGAAACATGGAGATGGCATGCGAGACTTGGGCATATTAGTTTTCAAACCATGAAAAATATGTCAAAGATGGAGATGGTACACCGCCTACCTAAGATTGATCAAGAGAATCAACTATGCGAGTTATGTTTAGTTGGTAACCAAACTCGTCATGCCTTTCCAAGTGCATCAAAATATCGATCTACAAGAATATTGGAGTTGCTTCATGCCGACTTATGTGGACCGATCACCAGCTACCCTAGCTCACAATAGGTATGTATTTGTAATCATTGATGATTACACAAGATATATGTGGACCATCTTATTGAAGGAGAAGAGTGAAGCGTTTGAGAAGTTCAAGGCATTTAAAAATCATGTGGAGAAGGAATGTTACATGATGATCATGACATTACGTATTGATAGGGGTGGCGAGTTTACCTCAAGAGAATTCCAAGATTTTTGTGAAAAAATGGAATTAGAAGACATTTGACAGCTCCTTACACACCACAACAAAACGGAGTTTTCGAAAGGAGAAATCAGACGTTAATGGAGATGACAAGAACTCTTCTCAAGGCAATGGGGGTTCCAAAATTTTTTATGGGGAGAGGCAGTCCGTCACTCAACATATTTTATCAATAGAGTTCCTACAAGAGCTTTAAAAAGTCAAACACCCTATGAATGCTTGAACAAAAAGAAACCGAGTATCGATCATCTTAGAGTTTTTGGGTGTCTTGCTCACGCCAAAATCGAACCAGTCAACTTGAAGAAGCTTGATGACTGGTCTCAAACACTAGTTCATCTCGATATAGAACCTGGTTCAAAAGCATATCAGCTCTATAATCCTACAACAAGACGATTTGTAGTTAATAGAGATGTGATCTTTAATGAGAAGGATGGTTGGAATTGGAAGGGAGCTAGTGAAGAGATTAATCATGCACCTGAAATGTTTCGAATGACTTGGGGAGAAGTCATGGATGAAGGACATGGACCTTATGTGAATGGTAATGACGAAGCTGAAAACAATATGGAATATGAAGCTCAAGAAGAGCAAGAAGATGAAGATGATGATCAAGCAGGTTTCAAGATGGAGATGATGATAATCCTGTCTTAGTAAATCAACCACAGCTTAGAAGATCCACAAGACAAGTACAACGTCCTGCTTATCTACAAGACTATGCTATTCTAGCGGATATTGAAGGCGAGAGGCTCTTATTATCCATCAATGATGAACCAGAAAATTATCAAGAAGCAAAGGCGTTAGTGGAATGGACTAAAGCATGTGAAGAAGAGATCAATTGGATCAATAAAAACAAGACTTGGACGCTTATAGAGAAACCTATGGGAGTTAAGATCATTGGTCTTAAATGGATTTTGAAGATCAAGAGAAACGCGGATGGATCGATCAACAAGTACAAGGCGAGATTAGTTGCAAAAGGATATGCTCAAGAATCGGGTATTGGTTTTGATGAAGTCTTTGCGCCAGTAGATCGACTTGAAACTATAAGATTGCTCGTGGGTTAAGCTGCTTTTCACGGCTGGGAGATCCATCACCAAGATGTCAAAACCGCGTTTTTACACGGAGAGTTAAAAAAAGACGTGTATGTAAAGCAGCCAAAAGGATTTGGAAAGAAGGGAGAAGAACATAAGGTTTTCAAACTCTCTAAGGCTTTATATGGTTTGCGACAAGCTCCACGAGCTTGGAACACAAAGCTTGATCAGATATTAAAAGGTTTGAAGTTTAAAAAATGTTCTAAGGAGAGTGTCGTGTATCACAAGTCAGAAGGTGTGAACCTTCTTCTTGTTGTTGTATACGTCGATGATCTTTTTGTAATATGAAACTCGGAATCATACAAGATTTTAAAGCGAGTATGTCGTCTAAGTTCGAGATGACCTTGGCATTGAAGTTCATCAAGGCAAATATGGCATTGAGTTGAAGCAAGAAGCGTATGCACAAAGGATTCCTTAAGAAGCTGGCTTAGACAAGTGTAATCTAACTCACATTCCAATGGATTTTGGTTTAGTCTTGTCTAAAGCACAAGATGAGGAACTCGAAGAAGATGCTACTTTCTTTTGTCGGAGAATTGGTTGCCTAAGGTATGTTTTACACACAAGACCAGACCTTGCTTTCTCAGTTGGAGATCTTAATAGATACATGAATGATCTAAGAGAATCACATGGAGCTGCATTAAAACAAGTTTTGAGATATCTACAAGGAACATTAGCTTATGGTTTGATGTATAAGCGGGGAGGAACAAGAAAACTTGTTGGGTACAGTGATAGTAGTCACAACATTGATCCCGACAATGGTAGGAGCACGGGAGGCCATGTTTTCTACTTCGGAGAGTCACCGATCACATGGTGTTCACAAAAGCTACAAACCGTCGCCATGTCTTTGTGTGAAGCCAAGTTTATGGCTGCAACCAAAGCTGCAAATCTAGCTATATGGCTCCAAGGGTTGTTGAATGAAATAACCGAGAAAAGTGTTATGAAGACAACCATTTTACTCGACAACAAATCTGCGATAGAACTATCGAAAAATTCGATGTTTCATGGAATAAGCAAACACATCAACAAGAGGTATCATTTTATCCGAGAGTGCGTTGAGAATGAACAACTTGTGGTGGAGTTTGTACCCGGAGAAGAACAATGTGCGAAATACTAACAAAAGGCCTAGCAAGAGTCAAGTTCAAGAAAATTAGAAGTTTTATTGGAGTTCAAGACCTCTCAAAAACAAGCTTGAAGCTTAAGGGGGAGAATATTGGATAAGCTCCATAGCTTGAAGCCCAAGATATCATTAGCAAGTTGGTTAATGACAAGATAGGCTTTATGGAAATTTTCTAATTATATTAGGAATAGAAAAGAGGAGTTTTCTATTTATAATAGGATTAAGAATGTTAATTCTAGTTCTATAAACACTACAAAAAAAAGTGTTTATTGATAGCACAATAGGATAGCGCAAATTTTGTAAGTGCTATTAAAAATAGTACTCAGATTTTAGTAAGCCGTTTTATAAATGCTATGTCCAATAATAGCATAATGGAAAGCAAAAATCGTTTATGGAAACACTATCATATGCGTATAATAGCATTTTCGTGGTGCTATTAATACTTGTAGTGAAATATGATTGTTGGGTTGTGACAATCATCAAGAAAAGCATAAGAGCTTTGTGTTTAGTTTTTAGAGCTATATTTTCTAAACACATATTGAGAGAGATATTCTTAATAAATAGCTAAGTTTTCTTTAAGATTCTTTATAGGTGACCTTCCGAGAAGTGGTTGTCGGAATTGTGTGAGTGAGGCCAAAATATAGGGAAAAATCATGTGGTGATTGGTTGGGTCGATAAACAAGTCTTTAAATCTCCCGGACGAAGCAAACTGGCAGTCGGATATAGATGGACTCAGGGACCTAGTGAGAGGACGTGAGACCCATTAAGAGAGGTGGGCCCATGGGCTGAGAATGAACATGGGGCCCACTGGAGAGGTGACGGTTGGGGCGTTCCACTTGCCTATATGGAGTTCTGAAGAAGCTCCATGCCTAGGGTTAATTACCAATTAGCAAAGTAACCATAAAAAGAATAATGGTTTAGGAGGAATCATTTACCAAGCAACTATGATGGTCCATCCATATGTACTAGCTAAACTACTCGGTGACGAACGTTATGTACAACAAGAAGGCTTTCTTATAGCACGTAATGGTGTGTATTGACACTAAAATTGGAACCTAGAAGACACTCTAAAGCATTCAAGGCCCATACTACACAAGAATTGGTGAAATTCAACTCACATGGTCTCTATGGAGCCTAAAATGGACATGTCCTTGAATGGCTCATTCCTAATCTTTCCTTGGCAAACTTGAGAGTTTCCATATAACTTAGAGGCTTCACTACACCCTCTAGGATTCACCAAACCACACTTAATCCGAGATTTACTTACCATATTTGTACCCGTTTGGCCACAATGCACAACGGCTCCTTCCTTCTTTGTTTGTGTGTGTGTTTAAGGTTCTCACTAAAATCAAAAAGCTTTCAAAACACTCCACATATTCCTCAAAACGTTCCAGATACAAGCTCAATCATATCTCACCTCTTTGGCCAAGGATTTTACCATAAAGACTCCAACGACTAGTTTTTAATTAACATCGCATATCTTCTTTCTTTGTTTAGATTTTAGAAAATTGTACTCAGCCCTTTATAAGATGATCATTAGTATCATTGTAAAAACACACTTGATCATTTTAAAGTAATCGCAAAGTTTATTCTTGTCATCTTTGTTTTATAGTTCTTTAGTTCTTTGTGAGTGAGTGACTTAGTGCTTTAGAACCCTACATATTGAATTTGTTGAGTGATTCAAAATCCTTCATTTTCAATTGATCGAGTGAGTCGATTACGATATTGATGGAGCAAGTCAATCACCTCATCTATCCACTAGAGAATGCTTCATATCAAACTTGTGAATTCAACCTTCTGCAAGCTAAGCATGGAATCTCTTAATCCTTGTATGATCTAAAGTTGGAGTGATTTCAATCTTATATCAGGTACCCAACAAGATGGCTCCACTAGAGATGGTATAGTTGAAGAAGCAGCGGGAAGAGATGATGTGTGAGGGTTTTATCCGACCAAGTAGTTCACCATGGAAAAATTTGGTGTTGTTTCTTAAGAAGAATGATGGGAGTATCCTGTTGTGTATCGATTACCATGAACTAAACTAGGTCACTGTTAAGAACAAGTATCCTCTACTGCATATTAATAAGTTGTCGGATCAGTTGAGAGGGGCTACTTGGTTCTCGAAGAAGGACTTGGCATCAAGTTATCATCACATATCGATAGATCAGGCGAATGTTCAGAAGTCATCTTTCTGGATGAGAAATAGACATTACAAGTTTGTGGTGGTGTCATTTGGGTTGAAATTTGCACCAGTAGAATTCATTCAGTTCATGAATAGAGTGCTCTAGAGGTATCTGTATAAGTTCATTTTGGTGTATTAGAAGAGTGCCAAGGAACACGACGTTTAGTTGTTGGCTGTTAAGGAGACGTTGCTGGAGTAGAAATTGTTTGCTAAGTTAACCAAATGCAGTATCTAGCAACTATAAATCAGCTTGCTAGATCACATTAACTCTGCTGACTGAGTTTTAATGGATCACATTTACTCTGCTATCAGAGAATGACAAAGTCCAAAAAATGCTACTGAGATCAATAGTTTTCTTGGGTAATCGAGTTTTTACCAGATATTCATCAAGGGTTTTGAGCGTATGACTCAGGCTATGACTAATCTAACAGGGAATGTTCTTTATGTGTTTTCTAGAGTGTGAGAAGAGTTTCACGAATCTGAAGATAATGTTGACTAGTACACCAGTCTTGGCTTTGCGAGAGCAGGGCGAGCTATATGTGGTGTATATAGAGCCTTCGTGAGAGGTCTTGGATGTGTTTATATGCACCAAGATGAGGAAGCATGAGACAACTAATAACATTGTATTTTTGCCTATTTTGTTATAGTTCTCTTGTGCTTTAAGGAAGCTTTGGTATGATTACAATGCTAAAAGATCTATTATAAAGTATTTTAGTGTTCGAGAAGAATTGACATGTTTTAAGACAAAATGGACAAAAAATGATTAAAAAAAAATATTGTAGCAATGATGAATAAATATTATTTTGGTTAATATAATCATATCTAAATTAAACTCAGATCTATTTAAAAGTTAATAAGATTTAGAAAATAGAAAAACTCATATGAAAAATTAACTATCTTAGAATAAAATTTAATTTGAAATAAGATTAAACTAAAAATATTTTTAGGTTATTATGATTACTAAATAATTTAGATAATAATTAGTTTATATATATAAAAGTTAAGTAAGTTACATATTTAAATTATCTAATTACAAAAACATCTTATGTTTTATAGTTACATAATAAAAGAATCTAAATTTGGCAGGATAAAATATTAGATAATTACAAATTTCAAATTAAATACGAATTTTCACTATATTTAGTTCAAAATAAATTTCATTTTTTACTTTTTTTAATTTGAAAAAATTACGAATAATGTATTTTTTAAATATATTATATTATTTTAATCACATTTTAATCAAAGTATAGAATTTAAACAATTTTAAAAGGTAAATAAATAATTTAAATAAATTAATCAAAATAGGTAACTCTAATAGAATAAAAATCAACAGTTTAAATAGTCAACATTGTAAAAAATCGATTAACAGAAACATAAATCAACTCTTTTAAGATAAGTCAACAAATAAAAATATTAAGTCGACATAACTAAAAAATAAAGGGGGAATTTCAAAAATACCCCTTTTCATATACCTCTTTTTAAAAATACCCCCTTTTCAAACTTTATCAAAAAATCCACTAAAAATGTTGAAATTTATCCAAATATGTATGTAACCTTATAAATATATACACAAATTACCTTTATATGTGTATAAAACTTTATATATCTTTCATAAATAACGTAAAAATAAATTTTAAAAACCTTATAAAAACTTATAAAAACCGTATAAACCCTTTTAAAAACCTTATAAAACTTATAAAAACGATTTAAAACTATTTAAAACATTTTCAAATATTTGTATCGAATCTCCCAGTAGTAGTTATTATATAAAAGTACCTTATAAATTATATAAAACTTTATAATTTTTTATATTTAAAAAGGGGTATTTTTGGAAATGGATAGATAAAGGGGGTATTTTTAAAAAGGGGTACACCAAAAGGGGTATTTATAAAAAATATAGTTGAAGAACCAACAAGATTAATAAAAAGTTCTTTCAAAACTTCCTCAAACCTTTCAAAACCTTTAAAAAACCAACAAGATTAATAAGTCATTGTATAATGAAATAAGTCTACTAAGCTTTAAAATATCGATGGAATTAAATTATAAATCAACGAACAAAAAAATAAGTCAACAGTATAAAAAGTCAACTATAAAAACAATACAATCATACAAAATATAAGTCGATTATACTAAAAAAAATCGATAGAGAAAAAAGATAAGTCGACAAAAATTAAATTTAAGTCAACAATTTAAAAATATCGATCTTAGTAATAAGTCAACATATAATGTAATAAGTTTACCATTACTAAACAAATCTACAGCAAAAATTATAAATCGATGAATAAAAAAATTAAGTCAATAGTAAAAAAATCGACAATGTTATAAAATCAATAAACTATAACATAAGTCAACTGTTTTAAAATAAGTCCATGGAGAAAAAAATTAAGTCTACTAAAGTCAAAAAAATAAATCGATAGTTTAGAAAATCAATTTTATGAATAAATCAACATTGAATAAAATAAGTCTACAAAAAAAATTATATATGTATATATATATATATATATATATATGTTTATTAAAAATAAAATAATATTCAATTACTTTTTTGATTAAAATTCATTATATAAAAGTAATAAAGATCATATTGTTTTGATATTTTTATTTATTCAAATTTTTATATTGATATTATTGATATTTTGATAAATGTAGATAACTGTTACGTTTATTTTGATATTTTTATTTATTCAAATTGTAGATCATATTGTTTTGATATTATTTAAATTTAAGTTTATAATTTTGAAATATTAATTACTAATTTTGGCTATTTTTTTTAATTTTAGTTATTTTAAAATTTACTTTTATATTTTTTTGATAAATATATAAAAATTATGGTTAATAAATAAAAAGGGTATTTTTGTCTATTTGCTTCTTAGAAAGTATAGTTTTCAAATAACTATAATATTATATGTAGTTTTCAAATTTTTCATAAAATATAGTATGTTTTTAAAAATGTCCCTTAAAAATATGCTTGATCTCATAACTGAAGCTTGGTACAACTATTAGCTGACTCAACAATGCCAAAAGTCCTTATTCATTGGATATTCGGTTGATCTAACATTGTCATCTAACTTTTATCAGAACTTATATTTGATTGAAGTATATATTAGACTAGATATCTCCTTCAAGCTGCACATTTTTTAAAAACACGGGAAATGAGAAAAAAATGGATGACATTTTTAAAAACACACTGAATTTTGTAAGAAATTTGAAAACTACCTTCAATATTACTGTTATTTGAAAACTACACTTTTTAAACTAAAAATGAAAATATCATGTTTATCTATTAATCATGATTTACATAAATTTAGTAAAAATAATATAACCTAAATTTAAATGTAACTAAAATTTAAAAATTTAACCAAACTTTGTAACTAAATATTCAATAATTAAATCAAAATAAGAAAATATGTATATTTATTGTAAGTAATGATTATATCGAAGTTTGAATAAAAAATATATTAAAAATATTGGCTATTCTATAATTTTGAGCATTTTTGAGAAATAACCCTCTAGGTCTACCACTTTCAAAAAAAAACCTTTTTATCTATCCATTTTCAAAAATACACATTTTCAAATATGAAAAATAGTCTAGTGTTATATGGTTTATAAGGGACTTCTATATAATAATTACTATTGGGAGATTCGATAAAAATAATTTATAACATTTTGAAAGGTTTAAAATAGTTTTTACAAGTTTTACAAGGTTTTTAAAAAGTTTATAAAAGGGTTTATAAGGTTTTTAAAAAGGTTATTATAATTTATTTGTTTGCTATTTATGAAAGATATATAAAATTTTATACACAAGATGTGTGTATATTTAAAAACTACACACATATTTGTTTAAATTTCAATATTTTTAGTGATTTTTTTGAGAAAAATTTGAAAAATGATATTTTTGAAAAGTTGTATTTGAAAAAGGGTTATAATTGTTATATAGTCGAATTTTTATCCTATCGAACACAAGCAGGAATACACCTCTCTCACGTGGGCACACCTCTGATCTCCATCTCTACTGCTTGATCTCACCAAACAAAGCAAAGCTCTTGGTCTTCTCCTTTGATCTTTTGAAATCTTTAACAAAACGAGCCCTCTCTCTCTTTTCTCTGTGAAAGCGATGAACTGACATAAAAGAAAAAAGAGGATCAGTCGAATTTCAATAAAAAAGTGTAGGATTTTCAACAAAATCACTAAACCAGGTGTCATTAGAAAGTAACAGCAAATCCCTCAAAACATAATCATAAACTTAGAGAGGTTACACAGCCCAAGTTCATCGTTCATGATAGTTATGTTAATATTTGATGAATTTTAGTTAGCCAAGCCCATAGCCATATATACACATTAATGTTTTAAAATTTTTCCGAAACTAGAAAATGTCTTTGCCGACTTTGTAGCAAAACAAATCATGTATTTATACGATTATCTTGATACTAAATTAAATGCGTATGTGGATGTTTAAAAATAACTTGACTCTTAAAATTTAATATTTTACTTTGTAATTAAAGATATGGATTTATATAGATCTCATATCTCTTATTCTCTTGGGTATATAAACACATGGATGTGTAACCTGTGTTCACATTTAAACGTTAAGGTAAGAAGAAACGAACACATGTGAAATACGTGATCCTTTAAAAATATATAATTAAGAAATAACGAACTTAAATAGAACAAAGAAAGTTGCCAAGCCTATCGTGAAATGATTATTTCGAATATGATTATAATTGACCAGTAATTACGGAAACATCTATTACGGCCACATCCCACATGCAAAAGGTTATGTCATACTTATACGTCAACTTTTTCATTTGAATCTTGCTTTCTGTAAAATCTAAGAAAACAAAATAAAGGTAAAAAATTGTGAAAAGTAAAAAGGAAAAAAAAAATTAACTGCAAAGTAAAGAAGAGAATAAAATAAAATTATTGATCTTAAACTTTGAGCCTTTGATCTATGTGCAAATGTGTTGTTTTAAAAAAATGATAGCTACGTACAAGTTGCGTAACTTGTTTTACAAGAAATAAATAACGCTTTTGAAAATGCAACTTGTTTGACAAGAAAAAGAAGCTGCTCCCAAAGAGAAAAGTAATCAATCTTTTCTTTATTAATAGGTTAGTACGATGTGCTTCTATGAGTCTTACCTCATAACGCCACCATCATGAACTCTTCATTCTTTGCTATTTTCATCTCTGCTGCCATTATCTTTCTCGGTTGTTTAACTTTGACCGGAGCTGCAACGTGCCATTCCGATGACGAGGCCGCTCTTTTAGCTTTCAAAGCCGGTATAACTCGAGATCCTTTGGGTATTCTCAGCTCTTGGAACAAAGGAACTAACTGCTGCTCTTGGATGGGTGTCATTTGCACCACGGGCAACCGCGTCACCAAACTACGAATATTCGGAGGTGGTGGAGGCTCTCTATGGGGAAATATCTCACCGTCTTTGGCAAGACTTCAGTACCTAGAGGATGTTTCTTTCACCTATCTCAAGACCACTGGATCTTTTCCTCGATTCCTTTTCCAACTACCAAAGCTACATGTAATTCGCATATCACATACTCATCTCTCTGGTCCCCTTCCAGCCAATATCGGCGCGCTAAGCCATGTTGAAGATGTAGCTCTAGATAATAATAGGTTTCACTGGTCCGATCCCAAGTTCGATATCCAATTTGACTCAGTTAACTTGGCTCGATCTAGCTGGAAACCGTCTCACATGCACCATTCCAGATGTTTTCAAATCTATGACGAGGCTTTGTGGTCTTGATCTCTCCAACAACAGATTCTTTGGAAAACTTCCTATGTCGATTGCGTCGCTTGCACCAACCGTCACGTTTCTTGATCTGAGCAAGAACAATCTCTCAGGGACGATTCCTAACTATTTATCAAAATTTGGAGAGCTCTCCACATTGGATCTCTCGAGGAATCGGTTCTCAGGGGCCGTGCCGTTTAATTTCGCCTATATGACAAGTATTTACCATCTCAAACTCTCCCACAATCTTCTAAATGGTAGTTTTCCTACCATGAAGTTCGTCGACGGCATTGGCTCTCTAGATCTCTCCTACAACCAATATCATCTGGAAATGATTCCGGAGTGGATAACATCATCGCCTGCTATCTACAGTTTGAAGCTTGCTAAATGTGGGATCAAGATGAGGTTCGATGATTGGAAGCCAGTGCGAACCGAATCTATAAAATACCTTGATTTTTCAGAAAATGAGATCTTAGGGAGTCCAACAAGTTTCCTAAACCAGGCGACAAATTTGTTAGAGTTCAAGATGTCAGGGAACAAACTTCGGTTTAGCTTGGGAGAGGTAAAGTTCACTAAGTCTTTGAGAATCTTGGATCTATCAAGAAACTTGTTGTATGGAAAGGTGCATGCCTCAGTGGCTGGACTGCAACAACTGAACTTGAGTCAAAACCATCTTTGTGGAAAGCTTCCATCGACAAATTTCTCAGCCAGCGTGTTTGGTGGTAACGATTGTTTATGTGGTTCTCCACTTTCTTCTTGCAAAGCTTAGTGGAAAGAAATAATAAAATTTTATATGTGAATTTATTATGACTGATCCTAATAAAATTTGTAATAATTAAAATAAAAATTTGAATACATTATTATGACATGATTTTTTTAGTTTTTAACATATAGAATTCGAACTAGATAAATAATATGATCCAAAACTAGAACCATATGTGGTTTTTAAATTACTAGATAAGGGAATCCTTCTTTATAAACTAAAATCGACATATAATCTCATTTAATTGTAAATATTAAACTCTAATCTCTTTGATAAATCCAAACCGACATAACCAAAAAATAGGTTAATAATTTAATTATAAGTAAAAATATCTGAATATTTTAATTTTTTGTAATGCAAATATTTTCTAAGGTTAACATATACTCCTTCCTAGGCCTGGGCATTTTGGTTTTCGGGTCGGGTTCAGGTTATGTAGGTTTAGAAAAGGAAAAAAGATAGCTATTTACACGAAGAATAACAAAATACATGACTACACATCTGAATTATAGAAATGTATAGCTAACTACACGAACTATATGTATTGCATGCCAACATATATCGACATGTAGTCAACATCGCAATTATTTTATTCTGGTACACCGTTCGTCGGAATCCAGCGTTTACCACTGTTGACCGATATTGACCGGCGTTGACCAAAAAAATATTTAAAAAGCAAAATATTTCCAATTTTTTAATTTTTTTAGAAATACAAAATATTCTTTATAATCTCTTATGGTATTATATAGTTAAAAACACATTCGATTGGTTTTTACAAAATACTTTCTAGTAAACTGATTTTTTATAATTTGTTAGTATTTTTATTTTACTATTTTAGTCATTAACTCTCAAGTTTATAATATATATAGAAAATTTACATGATCTATAGAAAAAGAGAAATTATTTTAGTTAAACATTAGTGTCTTTTTTAATTCAAAAATGTAAATTATAAGAACTTACTTTACTTAATTAATATAAATAGAATTTTTGGAAATCACTTAAACACAACTAAAATGTATTACTTTCAAAAGTACACTATAATTTTTATTTTTCAAAAATACCACTAAAATAAAAAGATTTCTAAAAATACCTCAAAACTAATTTAATAACATTAAATAATAATTTCTAAATCATAAACACTAAACCTTACTTTTGAAATATAAAAAAAAAAAAATTTTGGCATTTTTAGAAAATAACTATAAATGCGGGTATACTGTATTTTCTAAAATACAAGGTGACTCTCTATCTCCATACTTATTCATTCTTTGTACTGAAGTTCTCATTGCAAACATTCGTAAGGAAGAGCAGGAGAAGGTATTGACTGGGATGAAGGTAGCAAACAAATGTCCGGCGATCTCTTATTTGTTAGTCGCGGATGATAGTTTGTTTTTTTTGTAAAGCGGACAAGGAACAATGTGCGGTTATTTTGGAGATTCTAAAGTCGTATGAACAAATGTCCGGGCAGCAAAAATTTTGATAAGTCGTCTATTCAATTTGATCATACGGTGAATGAGACTACCAAACCAGAGGTGCACGAAACTTTGGGGATAGTAAAGGTGGGGGGGATGGGATCGTACCTTGGTTTGCCAAAGAGCTTGGGAGGTGCTAAATCACAGGTTTTTTCTTTTATACGCGATCAGCTAAATACACACATCAATGGTTGGTCGGCCAAATTTCTTTCAAAGGCGGAAAAGAGGTGATGATTAAGTCAGTAGCTTTGGCGTTGCCAACTTATGTGATGTCCTGTTTTCAACTACCAAAGGCGATTACATCAAAGCTGACTAGTGCGGTAGCAAAGTTTTGGTGGAGTTCAAACGGACAAACTGGTGGCATGCACTGGCGGACGTGGGATAAACTGTGCTCCAGTAAAAGTGTGGAAGGATTAGGTTTTCGAGACGTCAATGATTTTAACACGGCTCTTCTGGCAAAACAATTTTGGAGGTTATTGGATTGTCCAGGTTCATTGTTTGCAAAGGTTTTTAAAGGACGTTATTATTGGAATGCATCTCCGATGACACCGATTAAATCGCACTCTCCATTCTATGGATGGAGGAGTATGATCTCAGTTAGACCTCTGGTTAACAAGGGACTTATTAAAAGGGTTGGCTCAGGGGACTCCATTTCTGTTTGGACGGATCCCTGGATTCTCGCTCATTTCCCGAGACCAACTACTAGTAATGGGTCTCTTATGGACCCTTCACTTCTTATTCCATACTTAATTGATCGTCAATCAAATTCCTGGCGGCTAGAGGTACTACATGAACATTTTTCTTTGGATGATGTCTCCCTAATCAATGCACTTCCAATCGGGAAATTTCCTATGGAAAATTCTTATGGGTGGCACTTTACAAAAACTGGGAAATATACAGTGAAATCTGGTTATCACTTTACTCGAATGACGGATATTAAGGTACCAATGGTACATGTGTGCGACCCAGATATTATTCCTTTACTGACTGGTGTGTGGAAAATACAATGCCCGCCTAAAATACAGCATTTTATGTGGCAAATTTTGATGGGATGCATTGCTGTGTTAGCAAATTTGTATAAGCAAGGAATAAAATGTGACACTAGTTGCAATAGATGTGGTGTCCCAGTTGAGACGGTGAATCACGTAATTTTTGATTGCCCACCTGCGTTTCAAACTTGGGAATTAGTAAATGTCCCAGTGGGGTCTATTGCTTTCCCTACGTATTCACTTTTTGCAAATATGGATTATATGTTACGTATAACAGGTGATAATGAGTATAACTTTTGTCGTTGGGTTTTACGGTATATATGGAAGGCCAGAAATGATAAAATGTTTGAAAATTTGGATAAAAATCCACTGGAAATTGGTCGGATTTCTAAGGAGGAAGCCCGGAATTGGCATGCTGCACAGGTTGAGAATATTCAGGTTCCAATGGAAGTACCTGGGAGTATTGTGAGCGGATTTTCTAGTTCGGGCGCTTTACCTCTTGTCTCCGTAGGATCTTGTTGCTTTATTGATGGTTCCTTGAAATCTACAGATTTCTATGCAGGTTTAGGGTGGTATTGTCAGCATGCACATGATCTGTGTCCAACGATGGGAGCCTCCAACCTCAGACGAAGTCTCTCTCCTCTTCATACGGAAGTCGAAGCCCTGGTGTGGGCGATGCGATGCATGATTGGGCATAATTAACTAATTATAAGAACAAAATGCATTAGAATGTGTTTTGTCATTATATAATAGTATAATACTAAAGAAATTAAAAATAATATTTTTTCTTTTATATTTTGAAATTTTAAAAATTAAACAAAAATAATTTTTTGAAATATTTTTTTTGGTCAATTCCGGTCAATAGTCGTCAATGCCAGATTCTGACGAACGGTGTACCAGAATAAAACGATCAGGATGTTGACCACATGTCGACATATTGTTGATATATGTGGGCATGCAATACATATAAGAGAATTTTTGAGAAATGCTCCTTCTAGTGTACCTCTTTTCAAAAATAACCATTTTTTCTATCCATTTTCAAAAATACCCCTTTTCAAATATGAAAATTATAAACTTTTAAATGGTTGTTAAGGTACATCAAGATCATTATTACTACTGGAAGACTAAATCCAAATAATTATAAGGTTTTAAAACGTTCTAAACGGTATTTATAAGGTTTTTAAAAGGTATTAATACGGTATTTATGAAATATATATATACTAGGCCCGGACCCGCGCTACAGCGCGGGGAAAAGTGTCGGTTTTTCTTTTTTCCGAATTACGTAAACTTTTAACTGTTAAAATGGATTGTTGGTGTTGAATTTGGCAAGTATGAGAATATGTACTATCGTGGATGTGTACTTTGTCATGTATGCTAGGTTCAGAAATTAATATAATAATTAGAATATTTTTAAAATATTGATATCTTTATATTCATAAACAAATGTTCCTTATAAGACATATTTTTATTTAGCATTAATATAGTTTCCTAAATGATAGGAATCTGGTGTATATTATTGAAATATTTGAAAAATATTTAACAAAAAATTTGGCAAGTATCCGATTGAAAATTTAACCCGGAATTTTTTGAAAAACCCGACCCGAATCCCTTGTGTACTTCTCTTTTACTATAGTAGGGATATATATACATTAATAAATTAATAATGTTGGGACCGTGAAAATCTATTAATTTATAGAGGTATTAATTTATCGATAAATTAATAATTATTAATTTATCGAGAGATTTTTCTAGTTTGAAAGTTTTTTCAGAAAAATATTTAAAAATGAGATTTAATCATGATAATTAGTATTTTATATAATCAATTACAAAGAAAATAATAATTATTATGTCTTGAAAGAGAATGCTAACAATTTTTGATATAGTAAAATATTAGAAATAAACTCTAACAAAACTAATGTGTCTATATATATACATAT
>NW_006238921.1:10754187-10757589 GCF_000375325.1 Capsella rubella
CAAGATCTTTATAAAATATTTGAAATTAAGAAAATCTTGCCAATTAAGCTAAATTTTAGGCATTTTATCTTACAAATAAAGTTAAATATCAAACGTAATAATTATCTTTACTTTAATAATGAAAACCAATTTTTTTTTTTATCAACTGAAAAATGAACGATGGAGATTAAATCTCTAAACCCGATTAACATATCCGTTTAGTTAGTTAGATCCGCGTGTTAACACAGTTAGAAATGATAATTATTTCATTTTGAAACTATAGTGTAAATTCATTGTGTACTTCAGCTTTAATAGTATAGATATATATATATATATATAAATTTACACACATATAAAGATAATTTGTGTCTATAAATATAAGCTAACACATATTTCTGATAAATTTCAAATTTTGTAGTGACTTTTAGATAAAATTAGAATGAAGGGTATTTTAAAAAAGTAATATTGGAAAATGGGTATTTTTGAAATGTGAGATTTGCACAAGTAACCTTTTTATGATAACATTTTCTACAAGTACCCTCTCTATGTGTCCATTTTCAAAAATACCCTCTTCAATGTATAAAATGACTAAATTACCTCCTTTATTATAACCCATGATGAAGAAAGGAATATTCTTTCCAACAAAAAGAATATTCCTTCCAAAAAATTTCCCGCCAAAATTTTCCCGCCAAAAATTTTCGGCAAAAATTTTCCCGCCAAAAAATTCCGACAAAAAAAATTTCCCGCCAGAAAAAATTTTCCCGCCAAAAAATTTCTCGCCAAAAATTTTCCGACAAAAATTTTTCCGCAATTCCTTAAAAAACCTTGTAAATATTTATAAATCCTTTAAAAAATCCTTTAAAAACACTTGTAAATCTTTTAAAAGTCATCCAAAACCTTTCAAAACTTGAGTAAATCTTTTAAAACTATTGTAAATCATTTTATAACATTTATAAACACTTGTAAATCCCTTTAAACCCCTTATAACCGTGATAAATCATTTAATAAAAACTTTTGTAAACTTTTCAAACCCTTTAAAAACCCTTGTAAATCCTTAAAAACCATTTTAAAGAACTTGTAATACCTTTAAAAACTTTTGTAAACCCTTCAAAAACCTTTGTAAACTTCTAAAACCCTTTAAAACTTCTTGTAAATCCTTTAAAACAATTTTTAAATCTATGTATGCCTTTAAATACACTTTTAAATCCTTTTAAAAACACTTGTAAATCCTTTTAAAAAACCTTTAAAAATCCTTGTAAATTTTTAAAATCCTTTAAAAATCCTTGTAAATCCTTTTAAAACTGTTATAAACTTATAAAAACTTTTAAAAACCATTGTAAATCATTTAAAACCATTTAAAAACCTTTGTAGGCTTCTAAAACCCTTTAAAAACCATTACAAATCTTTTAAAAACCATTTAAAAACTCTTGTAAATCCCTTTAAAAACCCTTGTAAACCCTTTACAAGACCCTTTAAAAAATCTTGTAAACCCTTTAAAAAATTTGGCGGGAAAATTTGAAAAAAAAAAAAAATTTTGCGAGAATTTTTTGCGGAATTTATTTTGGCGGGAAATTTTTTCTCGGAAAATTTTTTGGCGGGAAAATTTTGGCGGGAAAGTTTTTGGCGTGAAATTTTTGGGGGAAAAATTTTTGGATGGAATATTCCTTCCTTTGGGAAAGAATATTCTTTCAAATATGGGTAAAATGGCCATTAAAATATAAGAGATGCCAAATATGAAAATGGTAAAAAAAGAGGGTATTTTTAAAAGAGGGTATCATAAAAAGGTTATTGGTATCAATTTCTCTTTTGAAATTCCCCCTACATATAATTCGTGTAGTTAGCTATATATTTCTATAGTTCAGATGTGTAGTCATGTATTCTGTTATACTTCGTGTAGTTGGTTATCTTTTTTCCTTTAGAAAAATAGAACCCATTGAATAATTTTGGAATTTTGGGTCAGTTTCGGCTTGGGTACTTTCGGGTTCGGATCGGTTCGGGTTATAAATTTTAGAACCCGATTACTACCCAAACTACCGGGTACCCGAAAAAACCCTTTAAAAATTGGATAAATTTGAATAACTTTAGCTAAATTTTGAGATATATAACAAATAAATTTTGGATATTTTGATTATCTTAGATATTTAGGTACAAAGCTAATTGGTATATTCTAAATTATAATTAGAATCTTGGATAATTAAATGATATTAATGATAAATATTATTAATATTTAGATATTTGTATATTGGTTGGGTTTTACGGGTACTCGTTGGGTAACGGCTATTATCTTGATCCTAACCATATCTACGGGTTTAGCAATATAGAACCCAATAGAGTTATTTAGGGATACCCGTACCTTATCCGATCCAATTTTTGGGTCAGGTTCCGGGTTGGGGATTCGGGTTCGGTTTTTTTGCCCACCCCCCTCTGTTCCATTTTATTAGATTTTTAAGCTAAAAGCACAATATTTAAAAAATAATAAATATTTAATAATTTCTACTTAAAATATATTATTAAAAATTTATTTAAAACACTAACCAATATAAAAAGAGACTGGAAAATACAAATACATAACATACTAAATAGACATTAATGATGCATAAAAATCAGGGAAAAGTCTTATAAAATGGAACAAAATAAAAAAGCTTAAAAATCTTAAAATTTGGAACGGAGGGAGTTGTTGACTAACTTATTGTATTTTAGATCATTATAGATTTAAAATAGCCATATAAAAGAAGAAATTATTAAAACATATAACTTCAATATATTGGATAATATGAAAGTAAGACCAACATTTTTTTTTCTATCTCTTAAGGGGTGTTATTAGTTTATTGATTTGTAAATCCACCTAGAATTTGTTAATCCTTATTATCTATGAAATCATAATACATGTATTTTGAAATAATACTAGGTTTAAACCCGCGGTACACCGCGGGTCGATATATGGAGAATAAATTTTAGTTTCTTATTTTTAAAATTTTATAATTACCTAATTTAGATTAATTAATTTATTTCATTTTTCTAATGTAACAAAAATGTTGTATTTGCATCAAATGTGTTAGTTATATTGGTGTAGTAAGATAATTTTTAGGGGAAGAAGTGAAGGTTGAACTTAATATTAATATATGTCATTTGTACACGACCCGTTATTGTATTTGATCTCTTTTCTAAATAAAGCTATTTGTGATTTTAAAATCGAGTGATTGGTACTATATTGTTTCACCTACAGTTAGAATTTTAATGTCGAGTAATAGTGATTAATTATTATTTGTTTTTGTTATCTAATTCGTCATTCCAAATTATTATATTTGTTTGGTATTTTCATTAAATATATTAGTTATAATGGTGTAATAAAACAATTTTTAAGTGAAGAAGTGAAGGTTGAATAGAGTATCGGCTATAGCCTATATGTACTCGACCCGTTAC
>NW_006238921.1:10757689-10757961 GCF_000375325.1 Capsella rubella
GTATTCAACCCGTTAATGTGTGTTATCTGTTCTCTTAACTAATAAAGGTATTTGTTATTTGAATAAGATATAAATTTGAATAAGATTAAATTTGAGAAATATAATTAGTGTTCAAAAATTATTGATTTGCGAAGATTTTCTTTATTACCAAGAAATATTGTGAGTGCTAAAAATCTAAGATTACGTGTATTAATCATATTATGCCGATTTGGTTTTTAACAACAATGAATAATCAGTGTATCATTTGCTTAATTGATTTAAATGTTTTATTA
>NW_006238921.1:10758061-10759222 GCF_000375325.1 Capsella rubella
AATTGGATTAAAACCTTTAATACGAAGTTTGTGAATAAAAAAAGATGCACAAATATTAATTTAATTTCTTTTGTTTACTTTAAAAAAATGTTTTAAATATAAATGATTTTAGTTAAATAGTTTAGGAAATATTTAATTCACGTATAGGAACAGTAATGAAGACATAATATATTGAGATTATTCACCTAATAAATTTCCTTAGATAAAAATTATAATATCTATAAAATCTTTTAGATATTTTGAAAATTTAGATTAACGATCAAGATTTAATCTACAAATAAACGATTGCGATAAAATCTTAAATGCATATATATATATATATACCATGTAATTTAGAGGAAAATTTTTTAAAAGGAATATTAACCATTTTATTTAACTTTTTTTACATATATGATGATAAGAAGTAGGACTAAATAACCTTCGAATGCATACCACGTTTTTTGGGTTTATTGGGGAGGATGTTGTTGATCTTCGTAGTTTTCCCAAAGACCTCAAAATCTCAAGCTACTACATCAAAAAAGTAGATTACAATTAGTTGTTTTAAAAAAATTAAACACAAAAAGTAAAATATTATGAGTAAACATTGATTAAAAACGATATGAAAGCATGTGGTGTGAAAATTTGTATTAGTGCATGCTTTGTTTTGTGAGATATATATTTTGTCTCGCTTTTGAAATGAATGTAAACTAAGAAAACATGAAATGGTTTATATAGGCTGTAAAAATGGGGTAGTTAATATTTTAGAATATTTGGTTTGAGATTTACTTTTGAAAAGAAATAACTTTATTCAATCTCAATCACTAAATTATCGTGATTTTATTGTTAAATATTAAATATTATATCCGAATATTCCATTTTTAGAAGACTTAGAATAACAAATCATGTTTATATTTAATAGGCGAATTTAATTACCATAAATTAGTAAATTGTTATAAATTAAGATATAATCCGTTGATTTTGCCTACCATAAATTAATGATTTTGATATAAACGATTTAGATTTAAATGATTAAGGAAATATATACATATTATGGATTTTAAATGATTAAGGAAATATATATTCAAAAAAAATCGAATAGGATAATGATTACTTAATAAATAATTCTTCAATTTTTAATATATAATGAAATGACAAAAGTTTATTTATAAAAATCTTACAAAT
>NW_006238921.1:10759322-10763355 GCF_000375325.1 Capsella rubella
CAATTTTGAGCCCAACAATCTGCAGATTATTGTTCACACGTTTCTTCCTTGATTCAAAGTTGAGGACCCATAAAGTAATTCGGACGGGTTTATGGTGTAGACGCGCGGATCCATTGAATACTTTTGTTTCTATTTATTTGTTTGACTATTTTACCCCTGTCAATTTTGAGAAAGGTTCTCAATCAATAGAAATTGAAGGGTAAATTTGGAATTTTTTGACAAAAGTTCTGATTTTCAATTTTGTACTTCTCTTTTAATATTAAGAAGATGTTTTATTCTTGGATTTGAATCCTTCTATTTTACACTATCAAAACCTTTTAAATCCATTTAAAACGTACTGCGGAGTTTAAAATCTAAAAACAAATCACTAAACGAATAACATAGATTTTTAACTAGTATTTATAAATCATACAACGAAGAACACATGATTTTGATAATTATTTTAAAATCAATGATTGAATAACATATGATTTTTGTTTGGATTTCCAAATCCATCAAAATCAATGATCCAATAACCCCCTCTTAGCTATTTTAAGTTGGACAATATATTTCCTTCATGTCTATTAGCGAAACAAAAAAGGGCCTGTCCGCGAGATAATGGCTGCAATTGCAGCGATCAAAAAGTTGCTTTACATCTCCTTCATATCTTGTTCATCTCTTTTGCATCTCTCTTAAAATCTATTAATGCGATTAAAATTTTAAGAATTTGGAATTGCTGGATTCAACAGCGACATAACCCATCCTTTTAATTTAAGGTTGGGACTATTGCTTTTTATGTAACCGATCTACAATTCCAAATTAAATCACCATTGTTAGATATTTAGAGATCTGCATATTCTCTCTCATGTATAGCATAACCCAGATTCAAAAAATCTATATATACATTTTTGAAGTACATTTTGTACTAAAATCTATTTAAGCTTATATATGTCATAATAGACTAGCCAATGAAAATCTTTATGTCATAATAGACTAGCCAATGAAAGTTTTAAAATTTCTGATATAGGTTTGAATTTTACGTTAAGATAGATGAGGTACCAAAAGAGTAAGTACATAATTATTTATGGGGAATATTTAGCGCCTAAACACTTAGTCAAAATCCGTAAAAATTATCGAAATTTAAATACAGTCTCAAATAAGTCGCAAAACATGTAGCAAAAAAGTAGCAAATATGTAGCAACCTAGTTGCAAATATTTTACAGACGAATTTGCAACTGTTTAGCCACTCTCGACTTTAGTTAAATCGAAATTAGAGTAATGAGATTTCTTAAAAAGATTAGTTATACGTTTATACATTGATTTTATCGACATTAGCTGTAAAAACTAATTAAGACCCTGCATTGTAGGTGTTTTTCTAACCAAGCTTTCATTAGTAAAAAATCTAATGAAAGGTTAACATGTTGTTTTAGGGTAATGATGAGGGTTTTAGCTAAATCCTTAAAAATAGGGATATAAACTTAATTTTTGCAAGTAATAATAATATATGTACTCTATGCTACCTATTTGAATGTTTATGAGTGATATATTACAGCAATATCGAACTAAATCGTGTATAATTCAAGTTTTGTTGTGCGACTAATGAATGTCTGTCACAAAAGAGTCACAATGTGCGACTCTTTTGTAATGGTTTTGCGACGCCTATCTTGTGCCTTTTTTGCAACTATTTTCAGACTTATTTCCGACGAACTAATGAAAGTTTTCTCATTTGCAGCAACTGTGACTACGAAAGCACAAAACCACGGTGATAGCAGCTAAAGACAGAACAAGACGACAGTGACGAATTGATGGAGGTGTTGCAGGAGAAAGAAATAAATGTGTGTTTACGTAAAACGGATCGTCGTTGGAATTTCGAGCAAGAGTTGGAGTGACTCTTTTAACGACAACAGCGACGGTTTTAAAGATGATCGACGACTACTTTTAATGCTTAGGACATCGGCACAGTTTATTTTGTATTTGCATATCATGATCACTGCGACCACGTAACGAACAGAGCCGTAGTAGCAAACTTGAAGCAAAGTAGTCGCAAAAGATTTACAGACTGTTTTGTGACTAATTAGCCACTCTCGTATTTAGTTAATTCGAAATTAGAGCAATGAGATATGTTAAAATGGTTAGTTATTCATTTATACATTGATTTCATCGACATTAGCTCTAAAAACTAAGTAAGAGTGACATAGTGAGTTTTTTTCTAACCAAGCTTTCATTAGTAACAAATATGATGAAAGGGTTACATGATGTTTTAGGGTAATGATGATGGTTTTAGCAAAATCCTTTAAAAAGGTGATATAAATTTAATTTTTGCAAGTAGTAGTAATATATGTACTCTATGCTGCCTATTTGATTGTTTATGAGTGATATATTACAACAAAATTGATTCAAATCGTGTATAATTTAAGTTTTCTTTTGTGACTAGTAAAGGTCTGTCACAACAGAGTCACATTTTGCGACTATGTTGTCATTTATACGCGACGACTATCTTGTTTTGTTTGCACTCTATTACAGACCACTTTCTGACGATGTTAGGACGCATTTGTGACTTGTTTTGCAACTCTTTTGTCTCTTCGTATTATTGAACAAAATATTACAAAGCCGCTATCGTATTTGTAGTATTTATCATATGGAACCAAATTGCCAATGTAATCATTTGTTAATTGGTTATGTATATAAGAAGATAAACAGAATTAGATATTGGTAAATTAAACAAAATCTTAGAAATTATATTTTACAAAGAAATCCTTAAAACTTATTTTACATTGAAATTACTCATCTTCAGAAACTTCATATTCACCGACTAATTTGTGACTATACCAAACAACGTTGCAATAGTTAGTTGTACCAAACTTTTACATTTTCAACGTTTGTAACAATATTTTACTACCTCTTTCCCACTAATCTGTGACAACTAGATTAAGTTGCAACCCCGTCGCTCTTTTGTGAATTATTTGCGACTACTTCTGTCGACTATTAAAAACGTTACAAATTAGTATCTCATAGCGACCCTTTCCCGACTACTTTTGTTTAGTCGCATATTAGTTGCTAAACTGAAGCAAAAATGAGACGTTTTCGAGACTTTAAATGTTCGTCGTTACTTACCGACGGTTTCCCATCCGGATGTGCTATAGTTGGTTATTTGCCGTAAAATGGTCACAATAGCGTCGCTTTTTTTTGCGACCGAAAAAAGAGTCACAACAGGTAGTCCCAAAACGCAGGTTTTCTTGTAGTGATTGACATTTAAACAAAATCACCACTTCTCAAAATGACAAATCATTTAGAATTTTTTTTTTTCATATAAACAATAGAAACTATATTCAACAAGTAGTATTCTTCTCACATCAAATTCATTAATAATTTTAGAATTAGTGTCCAGTCAGAAGTTAGCTACTTGATGTTTCTTTTATAACATACTAGTATAGTACCCGTCCGATGGACGGGTTATCTTTATTTAAAATTAAATTAAAATTAAAATTTATTATAAATTATAAAAATATAATTTCAAAAGTTTTGTTTGAAAAAATAAGAGAAATTAATTTCATTTGGAAAGAGATTTTATTTGGTTTGAAATATATATTTATTAAAATTCGTTATAAAACGTTAATTATATAAATCTAGTAATGTCAAAATGACAATCACCAAAACATTTGGGAGCTATTTGGGAGCTATTCACCTTTACTCATAATCTTGCTAAAATATTTCAAAAAATCTTAATTTACCAATTATCCTCTAAAACATGATTATACCATATTGTAAAAATTGTTATTTCTTAACTTTCAATTTTTCAAAAAATCATACTCAGACTATGAAAATTAATTAATTATTATTTAATATGATGGTAAAGTTCTTTCAAATTAACATCAATCAAAAATATGATGTTAAATACAAATATAGTCATTTGTAAATAAAATCATATAAACAACGCAAATAAACATAAAGATTCTAAAATAAATTACAACATCGTTGAGGAAAACATTAAAAAAAATTTCAATTACGAATTATAAAAAACTACATATTTTCTTTAAAAATATTTTAAAATTAC
>NW_006238921.1:10763455-10904877 GCF_000375325.1 Capsella rubella
CAAACTGAGAAATAACCTTGTTTAATTGTAAAACCTAAATCTCACTCATCTTTAATAAACCCAAACCGATAAATAATCTCGTTTAATAATAAAATCTAAACTATAATGCACATTTATAAACTCAACATATAACCCTTATAATTGTAAAACCTACAACTCGCAAAACCAAAAATTAGGTTAATAGTTAAAAGATAATTTTTAAGAAATACCCCTTTTGGTGTACCTCTTTTTAAAAATACACCAATTTTCTATCCATTTTAAAAATATCCCTTTTCAAATATGAAAAATTGTCAACTTTTATATAGTTTATAAGGTACATCTAGATCATCATTACTATTGGGAGACTCAATACAAATATTTATAAAGTTTTAAGAAGGTTTTAAACGGCATTTATAAGACTTTTATAAGGTTTTTATAAGATTTACAAAGTTTTTATATGTTTTTTAAATAATTTTAAAAGGTTTTTAAAAGGTATTTATATGGTATTTAAAATTTACACAAATAGAAAGATAATTTGTGTCTAAATATATAAGCTTACGCTTTTTTTTATATAAATATCAATTTTTTTACTTTTGAATTTATCAAAAATATCCTTTTTCCATACCACTTTTTAAAAATTCCCCTATTTCAAACTTTATAAAAAAACAACTATAAATATTAAAATTTATCCAAATATGTGTGTAAACTTATAAATATACACACAAATTACCTTGATATATGTTTAAATTTTTATATATCTTTCATAAATAGCGTAAAATAACTTATAAATACCTTTTAAAAACCTTTTAAAAACCTTATAAACCCTTTTTAAAACCACTTAAAAACCTTATAAAACTTGTAAAAACGATTTAAAATCTTTTAAAACATTATAAAATATTTGTATCAAATTTCCAAGTAGTAGTTATTATATAAAAGTTTCTTATAAACCATATAAAACTTTAAAATTTTTCATATTTAAACATGGATATTTTTGAAAATGGATAGATAAATGAGGTATTTTTGAAAAGTGATACACCAAAAGGGATATTTCTCAAAAATTCTCTTTAATTTTTTATAATTATTTTTAATGTTGTTTAAAAAATCTATTTGTATCTTAATATTAACAAAATTAGATATACCATATTGCAACATCTTATGTTTTTACTTGACACTTATCATGATCACGTGAGTTAGTAAATTTAAAACCCAAGTTTCGACATATAATCTCGTTTAATTGTTAAACTTCAACCATAATTTTAATTTATAAAGATAAACCATAATTCTTATTTATCATTTATATACCCAAACCAACAAATAACCTGATTTAATCGTAAAATTAAAGTTTAAACCTTAATTCTCTTCTGTAAACAAAAATCGTCATATATTCTTGTTAATTATAAATTTTAAATCCCTATCTTATTGATAAACCAAATTGACATAACTGAAATTAGGTTATTTGTATATTTTATTAATAATATTTATTTTATATATTTCCTTTTTCGATAGGTTAATAATATTTCTATATTATCCAAATATTAACAAAATTAGTTACGACATGTGTCAATATCTTATCAATTATAATTGACACGTGTCACGATCTTGTTAATGGCTAACTTTGAAAACCAAGGTTTATATAATAAGATATAACTGTAACCAAATAATATATTAAGTGATGCATTTTAACAGATTAGAAAATATTAAAAAAATTGCATCAAATAGATTTTATAAACTAAAGAAAATCGAATAAGCATTATAAATTTATCAAAAATAAAAACAAAATGTTCAAAAATACCCCTTTTCAAATAACACTTTTTAAAAATATCCTCTTTTCAAACTTTATCAAACAAGCCTCTAAAAATGTTGAAATTTGTCCAAATATTTTTGTAAGGTTATAAATATACACACAAAGTTACTTTTAGAAATGTGTAAAATTTTATATATCATTCATAAATACAGTATATATACATTATAAAAACATTTTAAAACATTTAAAATCCTTTTAAAAACCTTTAAAAAATCTTGCAAAAACGATTTAAAACCTTTTTTTATAAACCTTATAAATTATTTGGATTGAATCTTCCAGTAATAGTTATTATCTAAAATCACCTTATGAATCACAGAAAACTTTATAATTTTTCATATTTAAATTGAGATATCATTGAAAATGAATAGATAATAGAAATATTTTTAAAAGGGGTACACTAAAAAGAGTATTTCTTAGAAGAAATACTCAAAAGAGTTTAATTGTTCTTATAATTAACAGCAAAAATCTATTTTTTTAATAGAATATGTCATTTACACTTATTAGGCCTGGGCAAAATACCCGGACCCAAAAATCCAACCCGAACCCGATCCGAAAAACCCGATCCAAACCCGAACCCGAAATCTAGAAATACCTGATTGGGTTCTATATCTCTAAACCCGAAAATCCTAACCCGAACCAGTCCCGAACCGAAACCCGAACGGATATCCGAATACACCCATGATATAAATATATGATAATAATTTATTAATAATATATATGTACTTGTAATAATCTAAAGTCAAATTATCCAATTTTTGTATATTTTGGATTGTTTAAAAGTTATAAAATCCTATTTAAATAAATTTAAGTCCAAAATTATATAGGTTTTGAAATTTTTTATTAGTTTGGACATATTTGGATACTCGAATTTTGAATTCTAAGAATTCAGGATAACCTGAACCCGAACCTGAAATACCCGATCCGAATCCGAAATCTAGAAATACCCACACGGGTTCAATATCTCTAAACCCGAAAATCCTAACCCGAACCAAAACCCGAACGGATATCCGAATACACCCATAATATAAATATATGATAATAATTTATTAATAATATATATGTACTTGTGATAATCTTCGGGGAAATTTCAAAAATACCCCTTTTCATATACCTCTTTTTAAAAATACCCCTTTTTCAAACTTTATCAAAAAAGCGATTAAAAATGTTGAAATTTATCCAAATATGTATGTAAGCTTATAAATATATATACAAATTACCTTTATATGTGTATAAAATTTTATATAACTTTCATATATAGCGGGAAAATAAATTATAAAAACCATATAAAAACCTTATAAAAACTGTATAAACCCTTTTAAAAAGCTTTTAAAAACCTTATAAAACTTATAAAAACGATTTAAAACTATTTAAAACATTTTTAAATATTTTTACCAAATCTCCCGGTAGTAGTTATTATATAGAAGTACCTTATAAACTATATAAAACTTTATAATTTTTTATATTTAAATAAGGGTATATTTGAAAATGGATAGATAAAGGGGGTATTTTTAAAAAGGGGTACACCAAAAGGGGTATTTCTCAAAAATTCTCATAATCTAACGTCAAATTATCCAATTTTTGTATATTTTGGATTGTTTTAAAGTTATAAACTCCTATTTAAATAAATTTAAGTCAAAAATTATATAGGTTTTAAAATTTTTTATTAGTTTGGACATATTTGGATACTCGAATTTTGAATTTTAAGAATTCAGGATAACCCAAACCCAAACCCGAAATACCCGATCCTGATGCAAGATTGGAATCACTCCAAACTTTAGATCACTTGATGATCAAGAGATTACAAGCTTAGCTTGCGGAAGGTGGAATTCACGAGCTGGCAAGAAGCACTCTCTCGTGAATCAGTGGGTGGTTCAGGGGATAGTTCAGGTGATTGACTCGATCAATCAGTGGGATAATCGACTCACTCGATCAATGGACGAATGAAGGTTGTTGAATCACACAACAAACTTAATCCGTAGGTTTCTAAAGAACTAAATGACTCACTCACAAAGAACTAAAGAAGAAGATTGACAAAGACTCAAACTTTGATAAGAAGAATACTTTCTATTACTTTAAATTGATCAAGGGTGTTTTTACAATGAGACTAATGATCAGCTTATATAGGCTGAGTACACACGTTCTAAACCTAGAAAGAAGATACAAATCGCAACAATTAATGAAAATATGGATGTTGGACCCATTAAGTGTAGAATCGGTCCAAATAAGGCAAGTGAGGTGTGCCTTGTATCTCGTCAACTTGGGAAGGTAATAATGACATCTTGGAAGCTTCTTATGCACTTGGAGATGGTGTATCTCACACATGAACTTAATAGGCAAGAGTCGTTATCCCTTGATGACAATCGAGTCCGGAAAAGGCGAGTAATAATATGATTAAATCCATCTGATCCAATGGCTATTATTGTGTGTGAATATACTCCAAATATTCTCTGGTGGCTTTAGAAGTTCTCCTGGTTTCCATATGTAGCTTTGAGACACGTCCATATGAAGGTAAAGGAGATTTTCCTTATCTTGCTCCAAGTAGATCAATCGCCTTGATTCAAAGGGTGGTTTAGACTTGGGTCTTCTCTTGGGCTGTTCTCCATGGGCTGGGGCCTTTTGGTGAATCAAATGAATGTGTGGACTCCCTTCATGGCTGATCCAAGTGTTAAAAGTCTTCAAATCCTCAAAGCTCGCAATCTGATGTAGTTCAGGCAGTCGGCCAGCGACTAGTTCAGGCAGTCGGTCAGCGAGTAGTTCAGCATGCTTGTCAGCGAGTAGTTCAACATGCTTGTCCGCGAGTAGATCAGAATGTACATCAGCTATCATCTTTGAATCATATGGATGGTGAATGATTCCTTGATGACTTGGTGTTGTCTCATTAAAAACCTTTCTAGGTAAACCAATTGGGACAATCCCTAGATAAGGGAAAAAGAGTGCAACAGTCATATCCCAATAATAAGGTGATTTGACTTGCTGATTTTTGATCCCTCTTAAACTGTCGGACTTCTTAGGGTTAATATCATGGTGAATAATTAACCCTTCGTCTTATACTTGATCAGAACTCCATTTAGGCAAAGATTCTCCAAAATTCTCCATGTAAACCGGTTTGGTGTGTGGACCGATTGGTTTGGTGTGCTCCCGATTTGATCTAGTTCTGATGTCCGCATCATACCCTCTCTCTTGAAAAAGTTTCGACCTTGAAAAAGTTTCGACCTCGAAACTGTACAATCTGCACCAAGAGAAAGCAAGTTAGCAAACCAGATGATGCAAGATTGGAATCACTCCAAACTTTAGATCACTTGATGATCAAGAGATTCCAAGCTTAGCTTTCATGCGATTTTGGGAGTTTAATGTCTTACCTTGGTAATGTTGTGTCTGCATGATCCATGGTGCATCGGGTGGCTCTCCTTTGAGCAAGAAAGATAAGATCACTCTTTGGTTTTGATCTAGTACAACGGTTGATGGTGTAATGTGTTTAGCTCCTTCTCGGGTTTTTGCTTGAGCTTTGAGATCTGGCGGTTCCTCTTTGATTAAAAAAGAACTTGGGACTCTCCTAGACTCCAATAAAGATGGTGTGATCACTAATGGCGCTGGTTTACTCCAGGTTTGATTTTGATTCAAGCGTTTCTTCATCTTCGGTGAATCGCCTTTATGATCCATATTCGTACCTGCAATGTTGTTGACACTTTTGGCAAAGAACAAGTGCATTAATACAGTCATGGGAACAATATAAATATGTAAAACAAGGACGAGTTGAACCATTTCTCTTTTATAAAGTTTATCAATAAGTATGTCACAAAGTGAATCAACTAATCGATATGATTTAAAACAAGAAATTGATTCTACATGTTTATTTAAATAACCAACGTTTCTCTCAAACTTTCTAAACCTTAACAACATTATTATCACATCATTCAAATTATTAGAAATAACTCGAAGTAACGTGGGACTTACTTGACATAGATCTTTGTTGAATATATCTTTCGAAATAACCACGGTTGGTTGATTCAATGACTGGTCCGGTGATTCTTCTTGCAGCAAGATGTTGTTGGTGCTAACTTCATCATCTTTATTAGCTGGTAAACACATCTTAAGCTCTTGAACTGGATGCATGTTATCACTCTTTGCTAGTTTCTCCGTTTGCTCCACATTAATTATCCTTTGGGATGTGGTCTCTCGTTCATCATAATACTCTTCTATGGTACCTGTCTCTTTCTTGACACTTAAGACTAAAATCAAGTGCATTATACTTGAAATATAATCATTTAAAACAAAGTGTTTGAAACTACGATTAATCATTAAATTATTCCAATATTGAACAAGATCATAGGTTTCACTTACTAGGATACCATGTAAGGTGTTTGGCATTAACTCAACCTTAATGAGTGTGATGTTTGAAGCAAGATCAGATGATGTTGAATATAGTTGTGCCTTCACACGTGCTTCAACAGTTGCTTGCTCACACGTCTTATTTTTGCAAACTTGTGATGCCGTTGTTTCCGAAAGTTTCTCCTTAAGGCTTATGTCATTCTCAACTTCCTTTGGAGTTGCTACATTATGGTTTGCTTCTTCAGCCGTGTCATTCATGATATGGCACAGACCTGCATCAATAACCTTTGGCAAAGACAAGTGCATTAATCTAGAATTGGAAAATTCTAAACTTGATTTCACTAGACAATCATTTGAGTTAGATGCATTCAGTTTTAACTCTATTGATGTGATATCTTCTACTTGTCTTTCAGGACATATTGCAGCAAAATGACCTCTCTTATGGCATCTATAACATGTTGGTGCATTTGAATTTAAATAGTTAGAGGACTTACCTTGCTCTTGTTTATCTTGCGGCTTAAGTAAAGGTATTGAAGCCGAATCTTCCCTTTCACCTATACCTTTCTCATTATTCTTGGATGAAAGCAAGTGTATCACGTGCTCAACTTGTTGATAAACATTAAGCTTAGAATTTGTGTCACTTACCTTGGCGGGTGATATATCCGCGTTTTGATTGTAACTAACACGTTGATGTGTTGTGTTCTCTTGACTTGGTTCCTTTGAGGGATAAGTGTTTTGACCTGGTTGGGATAGCATTTGAGGTGCATATCTCTCCCTCATAAGCAGCTTTAGTTGTCCCCACGTTCTTAGTGATGGCTCCTTGTACCATACTCTATCTTTTTCCTCTCTCTTCCACCAATGTTTTGCACTTCCCATGAGTTGTTCAAGACTGTAGGTGAGCCTCTCTTCTTTGGGAATGGAATAATACCTAAAGTACTTGTCCATGTTGATTTCCCATTGTAGATAATCTCTTTCATGTCCTGCAAATTCAAAACTTTCAGGTCCAAAATACTCATAACCATTGTTTAGAGATAACCTGTAATTCGTCTTGTGGGTTCGGATGGGATTGGATAGCAACGGGTCTCTTCTAGCACCATATTTTAGCTCGCCTCCTCTTAGTTTACTGGTCCTTGCGTCTCTCTCAGCTAGGGGATCACGTCTACCACTTGGATGTGGTTCAAAACGAATTGATGGTCGTTGACTCACTTCCTGTACTACTCGTGGGTTTGTACATAAGTACTTGTCTCTTGGTTTTGTTTGACGTGAGGCTGTACGGACTCGGTGTAATAATCGAACCAAAATTTCCGAAATAAATAAAGTCATGGCTAAAAAAAACAGAGTCCTACATATCGCCTATACATATATAGCTTCAGTTCAGACATTATCACGTACAGATATGGGTTGTTGATTAGTGACCACAAATCACAACCCCAGAACAACAGTTCTATCTATCTACAAGTAGAAAGAAGCAGTGGATCATAACTCATTTTAGAACATAAGAGATGAACTTGTGGTCGGCCATGGGATGTGTTGGAAGAATCTAAACCATTGAAATCAAAACTATAGCACCTCTCAAGGGTCATTAGCATACATTGCAGCTGGCAAAAGTTACGAATTAATGACTCATACATCTGTCATTTGGAATTTACGACCGGCCATATACACTGACCACTGGCTTTTGTTGGACTGATACATGTTACCCCGATTCGTATCCTTCCCGAGGAGGGAAAAAAAAAGATATCTTAGATAGGTTTTGAATCTGGTTAATAGTATCATTACTCTATTATTCATTTGATAAAGGATAGGGTACCACATTATCACTTCATGATTTATAGGGATTTTTGTTTTAAACTATTCATACATTATTTTGTTGTTTGTATTTACATAATTACTTTTTTTTTGATAAATACATAATTACATATAATCATGTATAAAACACATTAGTTATTTATTTATGCAAGTTAACCATATTATTTTTCATTTGGAAGAAGATAATATACCAAATTGAGGACTAAAAGATAAGGAAAAAAAATCTAAAACACTGTTTTTTAAATGACATACTATTTTAGTATTTAGTAAATAGTAAATACTAGGGTTTTGTGCAAATTAACCCTCCAAGTTGCATTTTTTTGCAAATTCACCATCCAAATCCAGAAAATACAAGTCAATCCTACACAGTTAAAATAAACACGCAATATAACTCGTTTCCGCTACTATCATGTTCGTAAATATTTTAGAAATAATATATCAAATCGAAGCCATCATGACTATAAAGTCAAATATATCTTTAGATTTTTCAAAAATAAATGCACGTAACCGTAAACTAAAGTAGCATGTTACTTAATAATATAACAAGTTATTTACAAGAATTAGGTAAACAAACAGTCAAGATTTTCTTAGAAAGCTTATGGTTACTTGGATAATACATAGATGTATATATATATGGTCAATTAGATTGATACAAGAGAGCTTATGAATGGTACTCGTTCATTAGATGGTCAATTCGGACTCTTTCGTAGTAGATAGGGTAAAAAGGAAGAGAGTGGTGAAAAGAGAAGAAGTTTGAAGAGAGTAAAAAAAACAAGAAGATGGTCCACGCACACATGATCTTTTCTTTTATGACACTATGTAACAAAACCACCAAACAACAAAAGAGTGTCCTGAATTTCACATGTCAGTCTTGCTTCTTTACCTCTGGAAGTATATTTTGGATATAACTATATATATGCTATCTGTTCCTGAATTTTTAATATAACTCTTATATGATATCTACATTAAAATATATGGTTGATTGATAGACTGTCGTTGGCCATGAATTGGCCATTACCAACTTTAGTTTTTTGCTTATACGCTTCATCTTCAATTATAAGTAAATTATCTCTCCCCGGTCTGCCGTACAGTTTCTAGAGGCTGAGACCGTCCCGGAGGGGTAATCTATGAACTGAACTCAAATAGTAAGCATGCCTAGAGAAATGCTTTATCTAAGATTGTGTGTGCTATAGCTACTATCTTAGAACAACCACATTTCAGCTCATGTTGTTGTTCCCTAACCTAAACCCTTTGGGACTGTATTCGAACTTGAGTATCTGATGGTCCTCGGAAGGCACAAGATTCTTTCGAATAGCCTTAACGTCTTCTCTATGCATGGTGCAGAAGTATTCCTTCGCGGCTGACTTGTGGAGATGCTTAGGAACACAAACGGCTGACATTTGGAAATCATACTAGCTAGTCATTATGCTGTCTCGCTAGTTTGATTCATTACATTTCCTCCATTGTTTAACTAGAAGGAACCAAGATTCAAAATGATTGTACATTGTTAAATGAAACTGAAGTTACCTTTGTTAAAAACTGTAGTTAACACAAGACAAAGAAGCAATTACAAAAGGAGTGAAAATTTTTTAGGGGACATGTGATGAGATATAGCGATGGGTCATGAAGGGAATCTTGTATTCTTATGATAATTGCCAACCATGCTTATTTTGGGGTGTCTCTTCTTATTGCAGAAGTAGCCCCCATCTTCACGTGAACCCTTCTTCCCATTCTTTCTTTATATATTCCTACACTCTTTCGTATAGTTACCTCCATCCACTCTAACTCAACATGGACTCGTTCAAACTCTCATCTCTCTCTCTTTGCCTCTTTCTCATTTTCATTATCTATTTTCCCCAACATTCCCTCTCATGCGGCTCATGCAATCCCCCCAAGGGCGGCGGAAAGCCCTCCAAGAAACCCCCTGTACACATCCCTAAGCTACCGGTTCCTCCAGTGACCGTCCCTAAGCTACCCGTTCCTCCGGTGACAGTCCCAAAGCTACCAGTTCCTCCAGTGACAGTCCCAAAGCTACCAGTTCCTCCAGTGACCGTCCCAAAGCTACCCGTCCCTCCAGTGACTGTCCCTAAGCTACCCGTTCCCCCGGTGACCGTCCCAAAGCTACCAGTTCCTCCAGTGACCGTCCCTAAGCTACCAGTTCCCCCGGTGACAGTCCCTAAGTTACCTCTTCCTCCAGTGTCAGGGCTACCCATACCTCCAGTGGTAGGCCCAAATCTTCCATTGCCACCTTTGCCAATTGTTGGTCCTATCCTTCCACCCGGGACAAACCCACCCGCCCCAGGAGGTGGAGATTGTCCTCCACCTCCAGGGGGCGATAAGGCTACATGTCCAATAAACACACTAAAATTGGGTGCGTGCGTGGACTTATTGGGTGGTCTAGTAAAGATAGGCCTTGGGGATCCAGCGGTTAACAAATGCTGTCCGTTACTTAAAGGCCTTGCAGAAATTGAAGCCGCCGCTTGTCTCTGCACTACCCTCAAGATCAAAGCTCTTGACCTTAAACTTTACGTCCCTGTTGCTCTTCAGCTTCTTCTTACCTGTGGCAAAAACCCACCTCCAGGGTACACTTGTTCCATATGAGATTAAAACTCACTTTACTTGAAGGGTATGCTATTTTTCCCTCTCATTTTTTAATTAAAACTTGAAGTTGAAACGTATTTACTACGGCATTACCAAAAAATATCTTCAGTCCAATCGAATTAAAAAAGTTTTACGTTCAAATATTCGAATATTGTAATCATATATTTATATAGATAATATGAAGCCATAACGAAATTTATTGGCTATTTTACGCAGATATTTTGGAGAGAAGAAGTGAGAAGAGCTCCAATGTATTTCCTTTATTGGTTTATCAAATCATATCATATCCCGTTGATTCTTTCCTCTATTGTTCATGTCTGCTTGTATCATCAATTAATGTGTGCTTTTTAGATTAATGATTCTTCTCTTTGTATTAGAGTATGATTTGAAATCTTTTTTATTTATTTATTTGAGTTATCGGATGAGTTGAATGAGAATATGGCTAAGGTTTCTACATAATTATCTCATTAGAAAACTCAAACTCCAATGAGTAAAACTACTAACATACGGACAAAAACCAATAAAATAATTGAAAAGAAGAGATTTTATAATTGCAATATTATATCAAAGATCTAGAATTTTTTTTACAAATAATGAAATATCAAAAGTAACACCTTAAGAAACTAAGAAAATCACACACAATTGTTTATGTGGCTTGCGAAGTCGAAAACTTATGTTTATACTACAAAAGAGAAACACTAATATAAATGGAAAACTCTAAACAAAATCCAAGCGCCTCCCGATCGGTTATACGTTATGTACCGACCAGCTATCTTTGTCTTCAGCATTTATCGGTTATGAAATATTTACTCCATTCCCACTCCAAAACTCATCTTTTACAACAAGAAGTATATATAAAAATGGAAAAAATGTCATAAAAGTCCCGAACTTTTAAATTTGGGACGATTTAATCCCAAACTTTCAAGAAATCATTTTAATCACCAAATTAATGTTGACTTTCCGTAAAATAGTTAAGTTTTGTTGACTTTGCCGATTTAAGCACGATGTTTTATCTGGCGGAAAATTGTGAAATGGGGTAATTACTATATGTTTGTTGCTTCCTTTTAGCCTAAACGACCATGTATTTCAAACCACGAAACAACGTCCTTTAAAAATTCAAAGAAACACAATCCCAAATCGTTTCACAATTTACAAATGTAAATCCCTAACCTTAGAAAATCTACAAATTCTCTCTACCTTTTGCCGAATTGTTGCCATAGCGAGGACCCATGGAGGAAAAAAGTAACTTCCAACGTCATTTTGTTGTTTAAAAAGCGTGGTTGTTTAGGCTAAACAGAACCACCACACAAATAGTTAACCCCGTCTTCGAGATTTTAACATAGATTAAACGTTGTGTTTAAATCAGCAAAGTCAACAAAACTTAGCTATTTTTTTGACATTTTTCCCATATAAAAATCTACAAAGACTTTTAAGCACTGAAAGCTACATTGTACTTAATTTAAAGAATCGAGATATACTGTGTTAAATCGGCTGTAAAATTAAAATAAAGGAGGTTATATCAGGCTGAATGATAGAAACTCTATGCTGATTTCATTAAAAAGTTTATAGCCACAAGTACTTATCTTGATAAACACGTAGGACAACATAAATGGGTGCGATGTTTTATTCCAAGAGCTAGATACATCATTAATATATACAGGATCAGTGAGCATTGGGATATTCAAGGACAATATATCCAGTTCCTATCATGTCTATGTTGATCGTTCCGAACGATGTGCGTGATTTGGTTGTCTTTCCTAAGTTTTATGTCATAAAACAGGAAGAAAATCAACAAAGAGGATTAAATCAACATGAGAACATGGACAAAGGAAGAAGAAATCTACCATCGCGAGCTGGTTTGAGAGTCAGGGTTCCCAAAGTTGATTGATTGTATTTTTATGTAATATCCTATTTGAACTAGCCCTGGGAGAAAGCTCGTACCCGAAGCCCGTACCCGAACCCGGCCCGTACTGAACCCGAACCCGATTAAAGAGGATACCCGATCGGGTTTTGGTTTTGAAAATTCCGGGTTTGGGTTCGGGTAAACCCGAATACCCGACCATACCCGAAAACACAATTGTAAATCCGATTTCATTAATTTCTTTGTAATTTTTTTGATCGATTAAGATTTCATTGCCCAGAAACTGATATATCGATTTTCAATATTTTCATTTCCAAAAAAAAATCATCATTCCAAACTGATATACTCGAATCGATTTAGCTTCTATACAACAAACAAACTGGATTCACAACATCCCCTAGAAGCTCCTTCTCCTTCTGAGTTTTCAACGAATTATTCCCAGGTGAGTTTTCCATCTATGTCTCTCTCTCTCTCTCGTACGTCTATGTTACTTTTTTTGTAGCTAATAACGATGGGGATTGTTCTCTGTGTAATTGAGAGTAACGATAAATGCTTCTTTTGTTCATCATTAAGCAAGATTACTTTATATACAAAATAAAAATTGAAATGTTTTATATATATGTTTTTTCTTTTTCTCGGAGGTAAGGTGCAAGTCACACGTTTGTATTGCAGACCACAACAACTCTTTTTTACAAAAAGTCAAAAACAATAAAAAATTCTCTTCTTCCGGCGTTTCTTTTTTTTTTTTTGGTTTTAGAGACAGATGATTACAACATCTACTACTACAAGGAGCTTCGATGATGCCTTTTTGAAGCTCATCGAGTTCCAAATTAGTCTTAGTTTGTTTCTTTTGTGTTTGAAGTTAGTCTTAGTTTATTTATTTTGAGCGTGAACTGAAATCAGTCTTCGTTGTTTATTTAATGGAATCATGTGTTTAGATTCTTAGTTTTATAGCTTTTGGTAACTAGTTTGAAGTGTGTGTTTTATAGCGTTTAGATTCTTTGAATTCAGTGTAAATATTGAAGTGTGTGTTTTTATATAATGGAATCATGTTTTCTTATATAATAGAATTGTGTGTTCTTAGTATTAAAGCGTGTGTTCTTAGTTGGATTTATAAAGTTCATGTTAAAGCTTTGCGATCCACAAAGCTACAAAGAAGCGTGTGTTCTTATATAATAATTTGAACCTACAAAAAAGTATGTGTTCTTTAGAAGCGTCTGTTCTTATATAACTGAAGCGTGTGTTCTTTACAAGCGTGTGTATTTAACAATGGGTCCTTTCTCTGTTTCAGATGGATTCATCATCATTTCCAAATGGTGAGGGTCTCAACAACGAAGCAACAAATGACTCAAGTGGAGCTACTTCTCAACCAAAAACAAAAAAGGAGCAAGGCGAGAGGGCTGAAGTATGGGAGCATTTCTCAAAACATAAAGACAATCGTGATATGTGTGACTGTCTCTATTGCCAACATAGTTTATCATGCCCTACAAAATCAGGGACTTCACATCTGAAAAGGCATTTGAGAACGTGTAAGGCTTACTTGGCATGGCTGGATGGTAATCAAGACAATACACAACAACAAAAACAAATTAATCAAGAAGGAGGTCTGAAGGATGCAAGAGTTTCTAAATCTGTTTTTGATGAAGCTCGTGATATGATGCTTGTGATTGGAGAGTGACAATTGTTTTTCATTGAAAGTGAGGCTTTTAAGAACTTATGTAGTATGGTTAGCTCTTTATCTCTTCTTTGCTTTTTCATAAGAAAAATATAGTTCTTTCTTTATGTTTATGGCATTTTTTATCTTTCATACCAGTGTAACTTGTACCAGCCTCATTCAAGAAGGACAGCAATGATAACCCTATATTTTTATACTCTTAAGCATATGTTTTGTGCATTATTTGCATGTCTAAGATCTCTACTTCTTAGGATTTCTAGTCTCTTTTCATTATATTTCACATCTAGGATCTTTAGCATAGGGATTTGCATATCATCTGCATTTAAGAGTAAAAACAAGCACACTCGGACACTACAAAGCATGTACCCGATAGAGTGTATCCAACCCGACCAAGGCGAGCACGATCAAGCACCCGGACTCAGAGGAGGAAGCTGGACTCGGACGAGCCGAGAGAGGACCCGAACGAGCCCGACATGAACCCGACCGAGCTCTCTTCAAACCGACTTTGTAATTTGTCTTTTTGTGTTTTAGGGCTTTCTGCCTTTAGTATAAATAGACCCCTTGGATCATTAAGCAAAAATCGAGTTCTAATTAGGGTTTTTCTCTGTAGCCACCACACATTTCCAGAAACTTGTAATCTTTATATCTTTTGATCTATTGAGTATTTGAAGTTGCTTCTATATAATATTTTGCTCCTTAGATCATTATCTATCTAGTTATGCAAGATTCAAGGATTTGTGGGTTTATGTACTTCATGATGAACTCCAGATCTGAGTAGTTTTTCTGGGTTTAGAGGATGGGTTAGGTGATGAGGAATCTTAGTTTCTTGGGTTGCTTAAGTATAGATTTAGGTAGATACCTTATGGATTAGGAGATCTTAATGCTAATCTTAGCATTAACCATGTGGGATTAGATCTTAGACATTCCAGCACTCAAAAAGTGTTCAAATGGAATGTCTGATCAACTAATGCCAGAGATCTGTTTGCTTGCCCAAGAGATTGCCTGTAAAGAGTAGATTGACATTAATGAGCTTGTTCTTTATGCCTATTTATAGTATGTTTCATCAATGAAAGTTGAGATTAGGAAGTGCTATAGATCTGATAATCTTTGCCAAGAGATTGGACTGATTAGGTTAAGTGGTTCATTGTCTAGGATTAGATCTATCTGAGCATGTTAAGCATCCCAAAGAGATTAAGAGGATTCATCAGCCCATCCTTAAGACCCTTGTTTATCTGATTGTTTACTTGCTTTTATTTCTGCTTTCAATATTGCTTCTGTAGTTTACTTTTATGCATTAGAGTTTTTTAAACCAAACTTTCAACTGCTTGGCTTGACTTGATTAGTTCTGCTATATCTTGATTGTTTACAATACATCCATTTGGATCGATAACCTCTTATGCTACATCGCATTGGGGAATTGAACTCCAAGATACACAAAATACTTGTTTCAAGCAACAAGAAACATAGTTGAGATGTATGTGCAGAAAAAAGCAGATTTAAAGAAATTGTTCTTGAGTAACAAGCAAAGAGTCTCACTCACAACAGACATTTGGGTGGCTTCCCCAACAGGTAAGAATGAGAAACTGCTAGTTTAACATTGCTAAAAATGGTTGTGTAATGATGTTATTTGCAGGTGCTAGTTATATGGTAATCACAGCACATTACATTGATACACACTGGCGGTTGAAGAAGCTTATCATTGGGTTTAAATCCGTAACAGATCACAAAAGGGTAAATTTCAACCTGAACAATTTCAAAAGTGTATTTTTATACCTCAACTTTGATAACGTGTGAATTTCAACCTGAACTAAATATTTTTTTCGAATAAATAACATTAATTATCAAATTTGTGCAAAAATCAACATTGACCGGGATTATGTTGGTCAACTACGATGAGTCAGCAGCCATGTATGCAGATTTCTCAGATATCTCAGTGCAATCAAGAGCAGTCAACTGAAAGATGGGATGACGATCTCGACCTGGTTTCTAGTCGTAAAACAAGAAAGGTGGAATCTAGATTTACAGAGATGCAGAATGAGAAAGGACTTAAAGTATCGAAGGATAAGCTCAATGTGTATCTAAAGGAAAGTTGTGAGACTCCAGATGTGATGCATGGAATGGAGTATGATGTACTGTCTTGGTAGAAGGTCAAATCCCACAAATATCCAGTTTTAGCAGAGATAGCTCGTGACGTACTTGCAGTCCAAGTGTCATCGGTTGCATCTGAGAGTGCATTCATCACGAGTGGAAGACTTATATCGCCAACAAGGAGTTTTCTAACTCATTATATGGTGGAGGTTTTGATGTGTTTAGAGCAGTGGATGAAACAAGATATTTCATTGTCATAAAAAATGCTTACAATTTCACAAATTATTGATTTAAATTATGATGATGCGTTTTGAAGGTACATTTGATTTAAGTTATGATGATGCGTTTGAAGTTTCTTTTATACATGTTTATTCACATTTTTCTTGTTTCACCACTTTACAGAGTTTGAAATTCCTTTCATAATAGGCGATTAAACTCCAATGCAACAATGTATGAAGGTAATATAAGTTCAATTATTGCTCATGGACTGTTAGTTGTTACATTTCTAACTTTTGGTTATGATTTATTAAACATCTCGAAAAACAGGAACTTGAACTTGAGGATGGAGGCATGGAGAAAAGAGCCAAAGAGGATTGAATTTGGACATGTGCTTGTTCTGATTTGAAGTCTTTTTAAATAAAAAAAACGTTCATGGACATATTGTCATTTGTTGCTTTTTCTTTTCTCTTTTGTTTTTTCTCTTTAACGTTCCTAAACTTCAATGCTACTTATCTACTATTTTCTTTCTATTTGGATGATGATTTTGGTGAGATTACAAAAAATTTCTGTTTTTGTTTAAGGTTTTATTGGTTACTACGGTTATTAAGAACCCGAAACAAATACAGAACCCGAACCCGAAAAACCCGGCCCGACTCCGAACCCGCCCGAAAATATATATATACCCGAATGGGCTTTAGAAGTCCAAATCCGAAAACCTGAAAAACCCGGCCCGAACCCGAACAATTATGCACAATTTATTTTCATTATGGTACAACTTGAATAATTTGAATTTGATTTTCGGACTTTCTTAAGTCAACTTGTTTTTTATAAACATGAACTGGAAAAAAATAGAGAAAACTAAATAAATATAAACATGAATTGAAATAAAATTTCATCATGGTATCCACTATATACATAATAAGGAATAATGATTTTTATTATTATAATTCACTATAGATATCATCATGTTCTAGGTTTATCATGAAATACCTTACACATTAAGGGTCACTTTCTCATTCCAAACAACATATAATTAGAAAAGCTAAGAAACGAATTTTTTCAAAAATATTTAGGCATGTACATGTGGTATATGTACCTCAATTAATTAAAATCATGTGTACAGCTAAAAATATAACTAATTACAAAAAAAAAAAAATGAAAATGTGTAACTTGCCAAATTAGTATAACTTGTAAACTTGGTACAAGTAGTGCATTTTGGCGGCTACACGTGTCTAATGTGGATCACGTGTTTGTTTTTTGGTCCTTTTTATTTTTTTATTTTTATTTTTCCTATACTTCAGAATTTTCAAAAATTGAAAGACGGAATCGGGTGAATCTTGTGCATAGCTAGGGCTTAGGGTTTACTGTCCTGTTTTACTCTCTTCACTTCCTCACTTCTTCTCCTTCTTTCTGGGTTTGTTTGCGATTCTTACTTTCCTTTTTTTTTTTGGGTTTGCGATTTCTGAGAATGACCTGCGAATTTGGAGCATTGGGAATCTTAGGTGGGAATTCTTCCAACCGAGAAAGGTTCCCTGGAATTCCGAAAAAGTGTCAACAATCTTCCTAGGATTCAACACTCTTAAGTTGAGCAAGGATAGATTTGGCTGGAAAGCCGTGGAGCGGAATAGAAGTTGAATGGTCGATGGATATCACAAGAAGCTTGCGGAATAGCTTCACGATACCGATCTTAGATCCTTTGGATATACGCACCAAAGAGGCTAAGGGTTTTGCTGGATATACACACCAACAAGAAGATCTCCTTAGAGAAACAAAAGGTTTTTGATAAAAAGAAAGGTTGAGTTTCAAAGAGATTATAAGGGAGTTTATAAAGAAGAGAAAGAATAGGCCTTGGAACAAGTTACAAGGCTGTTCTCGAAAATACAAAGCAATAATTTAAAAACTTGAAATTTAAAAGATAGATAGACCCTCTTCCTCTTCTTGGTCGTGGCTCCTTAGGTGCATTAAAGGCCTTGGGCTTTTGATTCAACAAATGGGCAATGGTGAAGTGAAACAACTGCCTCATTAAAAACGTTGTCAAAAAAACCCAGTGGGACAAAACTTGACAAGGGAAAAAGAGTACAACTTTGACACTTTTCCCATTGTTGAATCACTTAGCTTGGATCAAAACCAAAGTGGTTTGACAAGCTTTTCCTTCATACTTGATGTCTTGATCGTATTGGCTCCAAATCTAATTAAGTAATCCTCCAACAGCTTCGTTAATCATTTTAGCTCTTGAACGAGTCATTGGACCAGTTGGTGTGACAAGAGCATCATCGGCTACAAGCTTATCCTCCTCTCCTAGTTGCTTATCCTCCTCTCCAAGCTGCTTCTCCTCAGCTACGAGCTTAGCTTCTTCAAGTTCCAGCTCTGGTTCATGCTCCAATTCCTTAGTGCTATCCATGATCATATCATCCCCTCCCTCTTGAAAAGGATTTGACCTCAAATCCGTTTCATCTGCAATAAATGGTACTAAGTCAGCAATATTGAAACTAGAACTCACATTGTACTTACCTTGCAAGTCGAGTTGGTAGGCATTGTCACTAATCCGTTTGACTATCTTGAATGGACCATCGATTCTGGGCATGAGTTTGGATTTCCTTTCATTGGAAACCGCTCCTTTCTTAAGTGAACCCAAACTCGGTCTCCGGCTTGAAAAATCAGTTCACGTCTCCCTTTGTTAGCTTGCTTAGCATATAGTTTCGTCTTTTCTTCTATGTTCTTCTTAGCACTTTCATGAATCTGTTGCACAAGCTCGGCCTTCTTTTTCCCATCAATATTAACTCTTTCACTCAAAGGCAAAGGGATTAGATTAAAAGGTGAGATGGGATTGAACCCATAAACAATTTGAAAAGGACAATACTTAGAAGCAGAATGCACAGCATGATTATATGCAAATTCAACATGAGGCAAGCATTCTTCCCAAGTTCTCAAATTCTTCTTAATTAATGCACGTAAGAGAGTCCCCAAAGTTCTATTAACTACTTCAGTTTGACCATCAGTTTGCGGATGACATGTAGTAGAAAACATGAGCTTAGTCCCCAATTTAGACCACAAAGTTTTCCAAAAATAACTAAGTTTAGTGTCTCTATCCCAAACTATGGACTTAGGCATCCCATGCAAACGAACAATCTCCTTAAAGAACAAATCAGCAACATGCAATGCATCATCAGTTTTATGACAAGCGATGAAATGAGCCATTTTCGAAAACCTATCAACCACAACAAATATTGAATCCTTTCCAGTTCTAGTCCTAGGCAATCCCATCACAAAATCCATTGAAATATCAGTCCAAGGGTGAGTAGGAATTGGCAAAGGAGTATACAAACCGTTGGGTTGAACCGTAGATTTGGCTTTCTTACAAGTAGGACATCTTCCACAGATTCTTTCAACATCACGTTTCGTGTGTGGCCAGTGGAAGTGGTCTTTCATGACTTCCAAAGTCTGAGCGATACCAAACTGTCCCATTAGTCCTCCTCCATGAGCTTCCCTGACAAACAAGTCTCGAAGAGAGCAGTTAGGAACACACAAACGGTTCTCATAAAAGAGAAACCCGTCTTGTCTAAAATAATGACCTGAGGAAAACTTCTCACAAGCTTTATAAATTTTTTGATAATCAAGGTCAGTCGCATAAAGTTTTTTTATTTGTTCAAATCCAAGAAGCTTAACATCAAGAGTAGAGAGTAGGGTGTACCTTCGAGATAATGCATAAGCAACTACATTATCTTTACCTTTTTTGTACTTGATGACATATGGAAATGTCTCAATGAACTTGACCCACCTAGCATGTCTTTTGTTAAGTTTCTGTTGGCCTTTCAAGTGCTTAAGCGACTCATGATCAATATGAATGACGAATTCTTTAGGCCACAAATAGTGTTGCCATGTTTGGAGAGCTCGGACCAAGGCGTACAGCTCGTCATACGTTGGATAGTTCAGCGTCGCTCCTCCAAGTTTCTCGCTGAAATAGGCAATAGGCTTTTTATCTTGCATAAGGACAGCTCCAATACCTATACCTGAGGCATCACACTCAATTTTAAATGTTTTAAGAAAATCAGGTAATATCAAAACATGTGCGTTAGTGAGCTTTTCTTTAAGGGACTGAAAAGCGTTTTCTTGAGCTTGCTCCCATTTGAATCCCACATCCTTCTTGACAAACTCCGTGAGTGGTGCAGCAATAGTACTGAAGTCCTTAACAAATCTTCTATAAAACCCAGCAAGGCCATGAAAGCTTCTCACTTCTCCCACATTCTTAGGACTTGGCCAATCTTTAATCGCCTTAACTTTATCCTCGTCAAGCTTAACTCCATCTGCACTCACAACAAAGCCTAGAAACACAAGATTATCCGTGCAAAAGGTGCACTTCTTTAGGTTGGCATAGAGATTTTCCTTTCTAAGGACATTCAAAAACAGATTTTAGATGTTCTATATGCTCAATTAAGTTTTTGCTATAGACTAAGATGTCATCAAAGTAAACTACAACAAATATTCCAATATAAGCTCTTAGAACATGATTTATTAACCTCATGAATGTAATAGGTGCATTTGTCAACCCAAATGGCATAACTAACCACTCATATAACCCATGCTTAGTTTTAAATGCAGTTTTCCATTCACCCCCTTCTTTCATCCTAATTTGATGATATCCACTTTTAAGATCAATTTTAGAAAATATGCTAGAACCATGCAATTCATCAAGCATATCATCTAATCTAGGGATAGGGTGTCGCTACTTCACCGTTATGTTGTTGATGGCTCGACAATCAACACACATGCGCCAACTACCATCTTTCTTAGGCACAAGCAAGACCGGAACAGCACAGGGACTCATGCTCTCTCTAATGTGTCCTTTCTCCATGAGCACGTCCACTTGTCTTTGTAGCTCTTTTGTCTCCATCGGATTGGTTCTATAGGTTGGTCGGTTTGGAAGTGAAGCTCCGGGTACAAAATCGATTTGGTGCTCAATTCCACGGATTGGTGGTAAACCTTTCGGATTATCCTCCGGAAATACATCTTCAAATTCCTGCAAAAGGTTAGTCATCTCACTCGGCAACACCGGTGCAAGGTTAGCTAAATTCGTAAGAGCTTCTTTAAAAATAAATAAAAGCATTGGTTGATCAGAACTCAAAGCTTGCTTAACCTCACTAGCCTTTGCAAAGAAACTTTGTTGCTTGGTAGTTCGTTCTTCTTTTTGTTTTAGATGCATCTGGTCGAGATAAACCTCATGTGGAGTCATCGGGACCAAAACAGTTTTTCTGCCTTTGTGCTCAAAGGAATAGGGATTGGAGTAACCATTATGCATCACCCTCCGATCAGATTGCCATGGTCTCCGGAGAAGAATATGCCCAGCTTCCATTGGTAACACATCACAAAAAATCTCATCCTCATATTTACTAATGACAATGGAGACAACCACTTGATTTTTAACCTTCATTTCTCCACTATCGTTAAGCCATTGAATATCATACGGCCTTGGATGCTTCTTTACACTCAATCCCAGCTTCTTGACCATAGTATCACTCGCTACATTGGTACAGCTTCTGCCATCAATGATGAGGCTGCAAATTTTTCCTTGAACATGACAACGCGTGTGAAACAAATTATCTCTTTGGTCTTGCTCCTCGGTCTTAGATTGGATGCTCAAAGATCTCCTAGAAACCAATGAATCTCCTTTAGGCGGCATCTCTACATTTTCTTCCAAAGGTGAATCTGGATTCTCTTCCTCGGATTCTATATCTCCATTCTCTAGAAGAATCATGATTCTTTTGTTGGTGCATTCATTCGCATAATGTCCATTTCCTTGACATTTGTAACACCTCACATCATGAGTTCTAGACGTGGAAGCTCACTGCTTTACCTTTGTAATCTTGAGTTGTTGCATAAGGTTTGGCTTCTACTTTTGGGCTGGTTGATGACATGATTTCTTTTGGGTAGCTCAGTCTGTCTACTTCGGGGTAGCTCGGTCTGTCTACTTCGGGGTAACTTGGCTTAGTGGTACACAATCCTTGACCGTAGCTAGAACGTGAAGAATTTTTTCTCTTAACTTGCTGCTCAAATAGAATAGCTTTATGCAACATCTCCTCTAGCTCCACATAATGTTGCGTCTCCAATCTGTCTTGAATTTCTCTATTCAAACCCCCAAGATACCTTGACATTGTCGCTTTTCTATCTTCTGAAATATCAGCCTGCAACATTAAGGTCTCCATCTTTTTGTAATATTCCTCAACAGATTGGGTTCCTTGTGTGAGTCTCCTTAGCTTGAGGTGAAGCTCACGGTGGTAATGAGTAAGAACAAAACGTTTCCTCATGATAGCTTTCATTTCTGACCAAGACTCCATAGGATATTCTCCATTGCGCCTTCTTGAAGTCACTAGTTGATCCCACCAGCTAAGAGCGTAGTCATAAAATTTAGTAGCAACAACTCTCACTCTATTGATCTCCGTGTAGTGTTGAACATTGAAAACCAACTCTATTTTCTTCTCCCATTCCAAATATGCATCTAGATCATTTTTCCCATGGAATGGTGGAATTTTAAGCTTTAGACCTCCAAAATTTTCTTGTTGAAGATTTCTGCCTTCTCTCCCACGCCTTTGCATCCTTTGGCTACTTTGAGAAGAACTACTATGATGTCCATAGTATTCATTGGCTGCTTCATCTCTAGCATGTTCTCGTGGTTCTTCATTCCTTCTTGGGGATCTTCTTTGTTCCCTTCTTCTCGTCGAATTTCGACCGTGATCTGAACTTGGTTGTAACTCTTGACGAAAACCATTCAATTCGTTTTCTAACATTTTCTTCAGATGAGAGGTTATTGCTTCATCAACATCTTATTGTTGCGATTGCAAATAGCTTCTTCTTCATCACTTTCAACCATTTTTCCTGAAAGAATAAGCATAAAAATCACCAGTAACAAGTTCTTTTTGAATTGAAAATGATTGAATACAACAATAACAAAATGACCCTTCAAACGACACCAAACTTTCCTGAAACCCTATTTGCCACAGTATCAATTGATCGGGACAATTAAATTATCAAACGATGCTGAAAAATTCCGGAAATAATTTTTAAAAAACCTAGACTCGTTCTACATTCATATGCAATTGATTTCGTAATTTTCTAACGAGCCAAACAATTATTAAAATTAAAACAATATGACAGGGCGACAGAGAATGTGAACAGACAAAGATGAACAAAAATGAAAGGATAGAGTACTCAACTTCAGAGCGTGGTCTGATACCACATGATGAGAATCTCCCTACGATTCGACACTATTAAGTTGAGCAAGGATAGATTTGGCTGGAAAGCCGTGGAGCGGAATAGAAGTTGAATGGTCGATGGATATCACAAGAAGCTTGCGGAATAGCTTCACGATACCGAACTTAGATCCTTTGGATATACGCACTAAAGAGGCTAAGGGTTTTGCTGGATATACACATCAACAAGAAGATCTACTTAGAGAAACAAAAGGTTTTTGATAAAAAGAAAGGTTGAGTTTCAAAGAGATTAGAAGGGAGTTGATAAAGAAGAGAAAGAACAGGCCTTGGAACAAGTTAGAAGGTTGTTCTCGAAAATACAAAGCAATAAATTAAAAACTTGAAATTTAAAAGATAGATTGACCCTCTTCCTCTTCTTGGTCGTGGCTCCTAAAGTGCTGAAAGGCTTTGGGCTTTTCATTCAACAAATGGGAAGTAGTGAAGTGAAACAACTGCCTCATTAAAAACCTTGTCAAGAAAACCCAGTGGGACAAAACTTGACAAGGGAAAAAGTACAACCATGACACTTTTCCCATTGTTGAATCACTTAGCTTGGATCTAAACCAAAGTGTTTTGACAAGCTTTTCCTTCATACTTGATGTCTTGATCGTATTGGCTCCGAATCTGATTAAGTAATCCTCCAACAGCTTCGTTAATCATTTTAGCTCTTGAACGAGTCATTGGACCAGTTGGTGTGACGAGAGCATCCTCGGCTACAAGCTTATCCTTCTCTCCTAGTTGCTTATCTTCCTCTCCAAGCTGCTTCTCCTCAGCTACGAGCTTAGCTTCTTCAAGTTCCAGCTCCGGTTCATGCTCCAATTCCTTAGTGCTATCCATGATCATATCATCCCCTCCCTCTTGAAAAGGATTTGACCTCAAGCTGCTTCTCCTCAGCTACGAGCACTGTAGCTACAGTGTTTTTCTGGTTCAAATTTGGGTTGACCCGGTTTTCTTATACTCTTTCTATAAAAACCTTATAAACCTCATTTTTGAGGATCTATGCTATGTTTTGTGCTTGTTTTCAATTTCTTTTACATATTTGGAATTCTTGTATGAACTTGAGTACTTTTATACAATTTAATCTTATTCTCTTTTAGTTTTATCTTCTACTTTTCTCTAATTATGTTTCTTCAAAGATCAATTTCATTGCTTTGTGGTTACATGATCATGAGTGAGTAGTCTTTTAGAGTTCTTGGGTTTTGGTAGATTAGGATGATTTAGTAGTTGGGTTATGGAGTTTAGGACTAGATTGTTTAGGATCCTTGCTTATTGGTTGTTAATAAGGCTAAATCAACCCAAATTATGTTGATTTAGAACTTAGGAATTTCACGCCCGGAAGGTGTTCGATAAAATTCCCGAACCAAAACTGTTGAGTGCTTTTCATTCCTAGCCTTTGGAAATTGTTGATTAGGGTGATAGTGGTTAGATAAAATTATTTATAATGCTTATTGATCATTTGATTACCGTTGAAAGAAGTTGATGACTGATTTATTAGTAAAGAGATTAATCTCATGGAAATGTGTTAGTCTTGCTTAGTGTTCTATGGCCTAAGGATCATTTTTTGTTAGAAGTTGTTTGAGCCTCCATAACCCATCTCTTTTTCATTTTAGTTAATTGTCTTAACCCGAGAATTCGTCTTTTAATTATTGCTTAGTAATTGTCTTTTTCTGCTTTGTTTCAATTCGAATCTTGTTAGTCTTTTGATTATTGCTTTCTTTCATCTTGTTTTGCATTGCTTGATTTAAATTGCATTGTTAGTTACATTTAGAAATCAAAACACATCTCTTATTAAGCTTAGATTAAGCAAATTTGTGTATTTATGGTTTGTTAATTAATTTCTCCTTGAGGTTCGATAATTTAATTGATTGGGTAAAATTCACTACATCAATTTGGCGCCGCTGCCGGGGAGCAATATCAATTAGCCATTAGGATTTCATTTTTGCTTGAGACTAAGCCATTTACTTTTCGCTCATATGATTAGATTCACACATCTAGTTGAGATGATGAGCTCTCTTTTTTTTATTACTAACTTGTCTTCTTTGATTCTCTTGTGCTTTCGAAGGTACTCAAATCAAAATAAGAAGAATGAAAAGACAAAGTCATTTAAGGTGTTGGATGTGGACATTCACACTAACACTATTCAAGATCCACAACCTCAAGATTTGAGAGTAAATCCAACTTATGCTAGAGAGGAAACAACCACAATAGGAAGCTTTGATGTTCCTCATTGTCATGAGTCAAGATATGGAATCCGACCTCCTCCAATAGAAGCCAATGCTTATGAAATTAAGCCAAGTTTGATTCGATTGATCCAAGTCTCTAAATTCTTGGGACTGGCTATGGAGAATCTATATGATCATTTGGACTCCTTTGAGAGGTTGTGTAACACATTTAGGATTGGAGGTGTGCCCGATGATAGTATCAAGCTCATTTTGTTTCCATTTTCTCTTGGAGAAAAAGCAAGGCGATGGGAGAGAGCTATACTATCACATTGGTCAACTCTTGGGATGATTATAAGAGGATATTCCCTGTCAAGTTCTACTCAAAAAAACAAACGGCCAAAGTGAGGAAGGACATAATGGGCTTTGAGCAAAGAATCAATGAAAGTTTGTATGAAACATGGGGAAGACTTAAGGAATATACTCGAGATTGCCCTCATCATGGATTCAACAAGGAAGCTATCCTTAGTATTTTATATAGAGGAGTTAGTAAGGAGCTAAAATGGAGATTGGACGTGGCTAGCAAAGGAAGTTTTGTAAATCTCACTATCGAACAAGGAGAGTTACTTGTTGAGAATTTGGCCGAAAGTGATCAAAGGTGTAATGAGATATGTGATAAATCGTCTCTAGAGTTGGGGATGAGTTGTACCTAGTTTATCATATAATATGGGGAACTTAGAAACTTAACAAACAACATTAAACTTAACAAGAATAGTTCAAAACACATCCAAAAACATACCAATCCAAAAACACAACAATCCATAAACCAATCCAAAGAGTTAATATATAAAATGACTCAAAAACACAACGTTAAACAAACCAATCTGAAGGGTTTACAACTTTACCCAAATAGATCATCAATTACCCTTCTTCTCATTCTGTCTTGTTTGAATAGGACTCCTTATTACCACACTAGATCCCTTCTCTTGCTTATGATCTTCACCCTTTTACCTTGGTGAGCATCAACAACTTCTTCTCTTTCCCTCTTTTCTCCTTTCTCTTTCCCTCTTTTCTCCTTTCTCCTTAGCTTGTTCTTTCTCGCCATGTTCCATCTCAACATCTTCCTTTTGACCTTCTTCAGTTGTCCCTAGTTGTTTTTTCTATTCTTCAATTGTACCAAATTGTTATGTCTATACATCAGTTGTACCAACTTGTTATTTCACTTGACATCTCGTGGCTAAAATCACAATAGCCATACAAAAATAAACGTGAATATATCGTGGCTTAATCTAGCTACGGATTTTCTAAGTGGATGTTTCGTGGCTTAAATCTAGTCACGAATGTCCAATGTGGTTTTTTTTTTTTGAACAAACTAATAATTTTTCATTAAGCTTAAGTCTCAAAAGAACTCCAAAGGGGAGAAAGTACAGCCATCCCAAAAGGGAGGTACAAGATCAAAGCAAGTAGTGCCTGAAAAATACCAACGAAAGGTAAAATAAGGATAGATTTAAGATACACTTCAACAAATGAAACTAAATAAGATCGAAAAGCAACGATCCCAAGAGCTTCATGTGAAACCGCATCCCTTGCAACCCGAAGGGCTCCAAATTCTGCATAAAGGGCAGAGGAAACAATCGATCGGGAGGAAGCTCCTTGCAATACCGACGATGTTTGATCATCCAAACCGCTCAAATAAAGAGGGAATTTTGGGAAGAAAAGCTGGCAATGGGGGCCAACATGAGGAAGCTCAGCCCTAAACAGAGACTGTACTTCCCATTTTGCATCTACAAGAACATAGACACTACTGCTAATGATCGGGACAAAGCCCGTAGCAACAAACCATATTAGAACATGTCTAACAAGGACCTCAATACAAGGTAAATCGGACTCACTATTCAAGTGACCCGAGAGATTTAATTTTCCATCGAAGATAAAGCCAAAATCAATGACTAAATTCCAAGTGAAAGAATTACATGCCTCAACCTTCCATCGAGCATAGGTAGTTAAGCCTTTTACTAGATCCGTTCTAAAAGTCCAACTAGGCTTAGTGAATGGAGGGCATGGGAGCAACAAGGAGTCAGGATCGAACCTTAAAGAGATGCACTCAAATCGGATCTGACAACAAAACCTGCACACAGCAGTAATCAACCGCAACACCACACGAACAGAATCCCTAGCCAAGGACTCAGAGGATGGATGGAGGGCACACCACAAAGGGGCTGGAGATCTTAGATCGACCATCTGAGGAAGAGCCGTGGTGGTGAAATCAGAGAGAGAATCGAGAAAGAGAGGCCTAAAATTACCAATGATATTCAACAAAGGTCTAACAAGCGTTGAATCCCAATTCTTTGCCATCGAAGAGTCAGGTGGATCTGGAGGTTGGGGTGGATCTGGTGGTGGAGGAGGCTCCGGAGGAAGCATAAGGCCACGGGAGACGAGCATCGTCATCAGAGGAGAAGGAAAGGAAGAGCTCCGAGCAACCACCGATTTCGAACTAAACCCTTCAATAACGGGAGGAGAAGACATAGATGCTGAAACGAGAAAGCCGAAGTAAAAGTCGCCGGAAGTGACCCGGTAAATGACGAAGGTAGTCGCTGCTTAGGAGGAGAACACGCTGAAAAGAAGCCGCCGGAGGAAAAACACCAGCTTGAAGAAGCAGGGAAGATGCCTCGTTAAACGTGCCTGGGAGAGTTAGGGCGAACTCACTGTGTTGTCCAATGTGGTTAATACGTGTAAATCTAGCTACGAATTTACAATGTAGATAAAGAGTAGTTGTATTTAGCACTGAACAACATTCGTGGCTATATAATAGCCACAATAATCAAACATGGTTGTATCGTAGCTGTTCCACTGATTTAAACATCTTGTTATGGAGTGTCAGACACCAAAAATCTTAACCTCCTTTTAGTCACCTCAGCCAAGTTGTCCACCGAGCACTGTCGGCAATGATTTAAAATATTAGCCACAATTTTGGCTGTCGCAATAACGTGGCTAAATTTTCTATAAAAGCAGCAAATGCGATTCATTCTCCATCACTGAAACCACATAAGAGAAGTAAAAAAAAAGAAAAAATCTCATCTTTCTCGTTTTTTCCGAATGTCAGCTCTTAGATGTCTTATTATTTTCAATCTCGAGAATGGATGGATCATCGTGTTTCAGAGATCTTTTCTGAGGGGGTTAACATTTTTATTCAATTTGCTTGTAATCAAATTTCTTTCGAAGAGACCAACACTATTTTGTGTCCTTGTGCACGTTGTAAAAATGGAAAGCAGCGTGATGCAAAAACAGTCATCAAACATTTTTTGCGATTGGGGTTTATGGAACTGGTGTATTTCCTAAACTGGTGGATTTGTTTAATTAAATCAAAGAAGGTTTAATTAATGTTGGTTTTAGTGAGTTATATGCAGTTTGGTGAGACACTTTTTCTCAGTTGCGAACTACGATCAGCGAAGTTTGTAAGTGCGATCGTGATTTTATCGTTTCTCTGATCGGCACCAAATTGTGTGGGAATCTTGGTGACATCTATGCCTTGCTTTCCACCGAAGGGATTAAGAAGTTAACGGTTGGTTTATGTTTTAGGATTTTGTTACTGCGGCTGTAGTTTTTCTGCTATTTCTGTCCTTTTGGTTCTTAGAGATTTTTGTTTGTGTGGTTTGTTGTAGGGCGTTGTTTGGCTGTTGCAGTTGCGAGGAGAGTCTTTCTTGGTTGTTTTTGTTATTCAAATCACCTTGTTAAGGTGAGTGCGTGACCATGAGCTTATCTAAGCGATTGGGATTGAGTGACTTGTTTGTGATGATTTGTAGGTGAATTGGACGTGTTATTGGATGTTTAGCTTGCTGGATGGTTTGTTTATGTTATATATGTGGGTGTTATCTCATTTCTTGTGTGTATAGCTTGTAGATGGAAGGACCGCTCTCACTAAGTATTTATGAAATACTTATGCATCTCTTTTTGTGATGCAGGTAAAGGAAAAGTGTGAACCGTGGAATCATGGCGAGGAGAGGGGGATGATCTAGGGGTTTGTTGGTGTTTTTGAATTATTGTTGGAATTGTTAGGTTGGATTGGAATTTAGAAGCATGATAGGGTGATTATGTTTCTGAAATAATTGTTGATTGGTTTGGTTTAATAGAATTGTTTGGTTTAATACATTTTAATTAATTAGGGCCGGTTTAGCTGGTTTGAATTAATTGGGTAAATCCGGTTTGCATGTTAAAAGAAAAAAAACGGGATGGGTTCTTTACCGATCGGTTGAAGCGTTTATAGTCAGAGACTACTGCAAAGGCTATCCGATGGCATGCTGAACATACGTCTCCCAAATGAGAAATGCACCACCCGTCCGATGAAGCAGCATGTAAACTTTTCAATGAGGTATATCCTTATTTTGCTGCTGAAAGTCGCAATAAATATCTAGACTAATCAACATATGGATTTAATCCTGTTGGTATGAATGGTGAGAATTTACCCTCTAGTATGTGCATGAAAAGAAAATATTTATTTTTATCGATACTTTTCTTGGCCAAAACATCCCAAAAAAACTTAGATATTTATCTTCAACCTTTAATAGAAAAATTACAGAGTCTATGGATTGATGGTGCGGAAGCGTACGACATATCACAGAAACAAAGATTCACGATGAGAGCAGCATTGATGTGGACAATCAGCGATATTCCGGCGTATGGCATGCTGTCTGGTTGGATGACTCATGGCCGTCTGGTGTGTCCATATTGTCAAGATGACATAATCGTTTTGGTTAGCAAATGGAAGGAAGCATAGTTGGTTTGATTACCACAAAATGTTTTTTGCTTAAGATCATGTTTACAGGTGATATGTTCAAGCATTTCTCCGAAGACAAGAGAAGACCGATGATCCTCCGCCGTGGTTGACTGGAGAAGAGATTCTTCACGAAAGAATAAACAACCTTCCTAGGTTGTTTAAAACGGTGGATTGTGGAGGGAACATACATGAGAAGCCTGCCCGAACTATCAATGGTTATGGGGTTGAACATAACTGGGTGAAAAGAGTATATTTTGGGAGTTGCCATACTGGTAACATCTACTTCTTCGCCATAACCTTGACTTCATGCATATTGAGAAGAATTTCTTCGATAATCTCATCAACACAGTTTTGAATATTCTGGGGAAAACCAAAGATAACATTAAATCAAGGATGGATCTTGCCGCATTATGTAGAAGAAATGAATTACATCTTACCCGGGATGGAAAAATCCCGGTGCTAATCTTTAGGTTGTCAAATGAAAAAAAAAAAGAATATTTCTGTTGTAGATGAAAAATGAGATACGCTTTACAGATGAATATGCATCAAAGTTTAGTCGTTGTGTGGATGAAAACCATTGGAAATTATATGGGCTGAAAAGCCATGACTGCCACATAATCATGGAACGACTACTTCCGTTTGCATTTGCGAAACTTTTTCCAAAAAGTGTTCACACAGCCATTTCAGGTAATTTATTTTTTCTGTACACTGCACATTTTTAAAACTTATATCAATAATTTAATTTTATCTTGTATATCTATAGATATTTCACTATTCTTTCAGGATATATCAGTGAAGATTTTACAGAAAGATAATGTTGCTTTGTTGAAAGCAAATATTGCAGTTAAACTTTGCAATTTAGAGAAGATATTTCCGCCATCATTCTTTGATGTTATGGAACGTTGTCCCGTTTATTTACCAGATGAATCTGCTTTAGGAGGTCCAGTGCAATATCGGTGGATGTATCCGTTCGAGTGATACATGTACCATTTAAAGAAGGAAGTTCAGAACAAGGCACATATCGCAGGTTCGATTGTTGCACAATGCGTGATCTACTAGTTATTTTGGACATCCAGAAGTTAAAGATGATGTTGGTCCTGCTCAAGGAGAAATACAATTTACATACTTTTATCCCGATGTGCCAAGCTTGTTCTACCATGAGAATCGTGTTAGTGGAAAAAGCACAAATGCCTAATTAAATGATCATGACTATACAGTGCTCCAAACTTTTTTAATGCTTAACTGTGACAAGTTTGAACCTTATGGACGGTAAGTAGGATGAATTTTCCAGTATTTTCATAAGTATAAATTTAAATATAAATATACATATATATATATTTATCATTTTTATACCCATTCTATAATTACAGGATGTTCGAAGAGTATATGACGGAGGGTAACCCACGAATGACAAGGAAATAAATGGAAAAAGCGAAAGACGAACACTTTGTAGAATGGTGTAAAGACTCTGTAAGTATAATTAGGAAATGATTATTTTTAGTTAATTAATATAAATAAACGAGATAGAAGATCGAGTAAAGAACTTTCTGTCTATTGCTCTTGACCTAAAGGTCGACTATATATACATATTACAATACTTGGAGAACAAGATCGTATCTTCACAAAGATACGATATACACAAAGCTAATATATACGACTAATGCAAATATGGATAGTTGACGTATCTAATACCCCCCTCAAGCTGGAGCGTGTAGATCAAGAACGCCCAGCTTGTCACGAAATGCATCAAACTCTGGTTGTCCCAATGCCTTTGTAAAAATGTCTGCAAGCTGTGCCTTCATATTAATATGAGCTGTAGCAATAGTGCCCTTCTTTTCATCTCGAACAAAGTGATAGTCCTTATCTATATCTTTTGTTCGTTCATGAAAAACAGGATTTGCACTAACGTGTAGAGCTGCCGTGTTGTCACAATGAAGCCGCATAAGTTGAGTCAAGGTAACGCCCATATCAAGAAGAAGAGCTTTAAACCATTTAAGCTCTTTAGCTGTCCATGCCATCGCTCTATACTCCGCCTCAGCTGATGACAAGCTAACAACATCTTGCCTCTTCTTCTTCAAAGAAATGGGAGATTGTCCTAGTTGAATAAACCAACCAGTTGTAGATCGTCGAGTAAGAGGACATCCAGCATAGTCAAAATCACACCAACCGTAAATATGGAGATCACAGTTTGCTCGAAGTAGAATAACCTGCCCCGGACTGCTTTTAAGATAGTGAAGAACCCGAATAGCAGCACCACAATGCTCTTCGCGAGGAGCATTCATGAATTGTGACAAAATGTTAACCGAATAGGCAAGATCCGGTCGTATAACTCCAAGATAAACCATCGTGCCAACCAATCTTTGATAAGACTCTGGATTGGGTAGTAGAGGACCTGTCGCTAAACCGAGTCGATGGTGTTGTTTAAGAGGAAACGAAACTCGTTTCGAGTCGAGCAAACCAGTCTCAGCCAAAATATCAAGTACATACTTTCGTTGACTCAAATAGATGCCTGTTCGATTTCGGGAGACTTCAATACCCAAAAAATACTTCAATAAACAAAGAGTTTTCATTTGAAACAATGAACTGAGATAGTCTTTAAACTCGGTGATCGCTTGTATTTGTTTTCCTGTTATGACCAAATCATCAACATAAATGGGAACTCGCACTTTGATTTCATCTTTTCCGTAAACAAAGAGAGAGTAATCAGCATATGATTGTGCAAACCCATACTCGCACTTTAAAGAGGCTTGCTTTAAACCTTATAAAGATTTACGCAAACGACAAACCTTGCCGTCGTGCCGCGAAGGAAATCCCGTTGGTAACTTCATGTACAACTCTTCTTCGAAGTCACCGTGAAGAAATGCATTATGGACATCCATTTGATGGACTTCCCAATTCCGAACTGCAACAACGGTAAGAAAAGACCGAACGGTAGTCATCTTGACAACAGGATCAAACGTCTCACCATAATCAACCCCTTCTACTTGTCTATTTCCAAGTACAACCAAACGAGCCTTGGACCTTTCAATGGAACCATCCGAGCGATGCTTTATGAGAAACACCCATTGGCATACAATTTCGTTCTTTCTAGGAGGTAATTCCTCAAGAGTCCAAGTCTTGTTCGATTCCAGCGAACCAATTTCATTTCCCACTGCATTTTTCCAGCGATCATCCTTCAATGCTCCGACAAATTTTTTTGATTCGTGAGCACTTGTAATAGCAGCAAGGAACACTTTGTGAGCTGCAGAGAAACGATTACAAGACACCACATCCTCAATAGGATATCTAGAAGACGAGTTAGCACACACAAAACTTGTGTCGTAATCAATTAAATACCCTGGTGGTCGTCATTCTCGTTCACTAACACGCAAAGGAACCGTAGAAACATTGATCTCGGGATCAACAACGTTGGCTTCCACGTTGGGATAAGTTGTAGCTATAACGTTTTTCGGAGTAATTTCATCGTCCTCTAAACTCGTTTCTACCCCAGTCGGGTTACTCTCATTGACTTGAACGGGTGTAGAGACTATCGTGATCGGAGACAATGTAGCATTGGGTGATAAATCGTTCGGTGCCAAAGACTCATTATTGGCAAATGGATCTTCGAAGGTAGTGTGCTGAGGAGACTCGAAATGAAAGGTATCTACACGAAAAACCACATCACGTGACACCAAGAAGACCTCTTTCTCAAGATCGAATACACGCCATCCTTTCTTTCCATGAGGATAGCCTACTAACACACACATTTTACTTCGAGAAGCAAACTTATCACCCTTACGGTCTTGGTTATGAACATAACAAACACACCTCACAACGCGAAGATGTGCATACGAAGGTCGTTTTCCAAAGAGCACCTCATAAGGTGTTTTTCCGTGTAACAGCGATGACAGAGTACGATTGATGAGATATGCTGCTGTTAATGAACATTCTCCCCAAAATTCAACTGGCAAATGTCCCTCAAATATCACCGCTCGAGCAACATTAACCAAGTGACGGTGTTTTCGCTCTACCCGTCCGTTTTACTATGGTGTACCAACACAAGACATCTCGTGGTGTATACCGTTTTTGAGAAAATATGTCGATAGTGATAAACATTCACTCCCATTGTCACTTTGAATAATCTTGAGTTGCTTCCCAAACTGACGAGTAACTAATGCAAGAAAATAACAAAGTTTCGTTGCCGTTTCACCTTTCGTATTCATAAGATATATTCAAATTCCTCTAGAATAATCATCGACGATAGTAAGAAAATATCTTGCTCCATAATAAGATGGTGTTTTATAAGGACCTCAAATGTCACAATGAATCATTTCAAAATGTCACACGCTTTATTCGAAAGACCATTACTAAAGTTAAAACCATATAACAACTCCACTACTTTCAAAGATGGATGTCCCATAGATTAATTTGTAACAGTTCCATAGATTGATTTGTAACTCCTTTTGCCGCTGCGACTATCTCCATATTCTTAAAGTACACCAAACCCCCAGCTGGTCTACCCAATCCAATCACCGTCCTCGTAGTGCGGTCCGGAAGAATAGAAAACAGGATAGACAACTGCTTTACACAATCATTCTCTTCCATCAATTGTAAAACCGATATCGAATCAAAGCCTATGTTCTCAATATAGTAAACTTCAACCAATCGCAAATGAGAATTCAACACAATAGTCCCAACCATACTTCCCACAATAATTCGTCCGCCAGCTAGCATAATACTCGTTGGTGTTGATGCTCTCAAATTCTCAAGAATTTCTTTCTTACAAGTTAAATGATGAGTCGCCCCTGTATCTAATATCCAAGAGGGAGAAACATACTTACCCGAAGTTTGTTCGTCAACTCCAATAGAAGCAGCGTTTATCACCCGCTTCACACTCAGTCACTGCTCGTCCGTAAGATTACACACGGCTTGTCTATTCGCATTCGTGACACCCACGTTTGCGATCCCAACAGTTGGTTATCCCACCACTTAAGCTACTTTCGCACGAGCAGCACCACGTCCGCGAGAGAGTCCAGCTGGTGATCAACTTCCTCTTCCATTTCCACGACCGGTTCGATTTCGTGGTCTATCTGCCCACCATTCCGGAAATCCCAAAATCTGAAAACGAATTTCAGCATGATGTCCCGTGCACCTACAGTTGGAACATACAATACCCGTGTCATCTCCTTTGTATCGGTTACGTTGGGTTTGAGCTAAAAAGGCCATGTTCTCCGGTATCTCTTTGGGAATCTTCTTGGTTAGGCGAGCATCTTCATCTTGAGTTACTTTCAAGTCAGCATGTTCAAGTGTAGGCAATGGTTCCTGAGAAAGAAGATTAGACTTCACCATTCCATGAATTTCTTCATCAAGTCCCATTACAAAATCGTGAAACCTATCTTGCTGTCTTCGATTTTCATCCTCTTCATCCAACTGGCAACTGCAAACACCACACGTGCATTGCAACGGTGGACGATAACAGCTAAGGCTGTCCCAAATCTTGGTCATCTTCCCGTAGTAAGATTCCACGTTCATTCGAGCTTGCTGAAAATTTGCTAACGCCTTTCAAAGTTGTTGGACCCGGGGGACCATTAGTCACACGATATCGCTTCTGGATATGCTCCCAAAGATCTCGCGCATTTGGTTTGTGAGAGATGTTGGACAGCAATTCCGGTTCAATCGTCATCTTGATCCATGAAACAATCAAGGCATTGATCGGTTTCAAGTCATCGTATTCTGGTGAGTCTTCGGTCGGGGGTTTGATGGAGCCATCGAGGAAACCAAACTTTTTGCGAGAATACAAAGCAGTCTCGCGATTGGTCGCCCATTCGTCATAGTTGTTCCTCTCAGTAGAGGTGGCGAGATGATGCTTCCAGGATTGTCGTTCACGGTGAGGTCGTATGGAGAGATCGTTTAACGTTGAGTCTCCATCGTTTTCGGTTTCGATTCTTCTTCAGACTTCGACATAGAAAGAACAGAGAGTAATCAAAACGAGAATACCAGAATCAAATTAAAATATTGATTCTTGCTCTGATACCATGATAAACGAGATAGAAGATCGAGTAAAGAACTTTCTGTCTATTGCTCTTGACGTAAAATTCGACTATATATACATGTTACAAGACTTGGAGACTTCACAAAGATACGATATATACAAAGCTAATATATACGACTAATGCAAATATGGATAGTTGACATATCTAATAAATATTATATCGATTGTACTTTATTATTTATATATATAATGTGGTTTTCAGATAAATGACGCCACAAAATCTTATCAATTTCCATTATGGATGTTGGATTTCGTCCAAGGTCCTAACTGTAATTAAACATCTTGGCTTATATACCACTCACAGGAATATTGTTTCCCCGAGGTGTTCTTGAGACAGCGGAAGATGCATTAATTGCTCTTTAAGACGATACAACCAATCATTTTGTCGCACCAAGTACGATTTTTCGAATTGAATCACATATTGTGGAAGATGATGCTGATTATGATATTTTACCCGTTTGTCCTCCTAATGACGATTCTGATTCTTCTCTTGATCAACACTCGCTTCCGATTCTTCTCTTGTTCAACACCGGTTCCGAGTCTTCTCTTCGTCAACTCGTATCTTCTCTTGCTCAATGCTATCTCTCCGTGCTCAAATCGTCATGGCTCTCTCTAGTCAACCTCAAGACCGGCGTCGTCCACGAGAATTCGATTCTAATTCAGCAGGTTTGTCTCTTCTACTCTATACTTTTGTTTTGTGTTTATTTTATTGCTGCTAAAGATTATGGGTGACAATGAGAGAAGGCAAAAAAATGATGAGAGAATAAGCGGTCAAGCTTGAATCAGAACTTTGTGTCACTGGATCCTCTGGGTAGTTGTGTACGGGGAGGTTCATGGACCCAACAATTATATTCCATCAACTTATCTCACTATTCTACCTTTTCAGATTAATTTTTGTTACAAAATGTATCTATAATGATTAACTAGTGTTAATGTCTAAACTAATACTAGTACTACTATCCGATCAAAATGTTATTCTTTTGGGTCATATAATCACCTATTTCAAGGTTTTTTTTTGTCTTTTCTTCTCTAGGGTTGTCTCTTCTTCTCTATATTGTCTCTTCCCAATTATGTTTTCTTCGCTGGTTTAACATTAATTGACATTACAGTTGCTTGTATAAAGTTGTTTGAGTTTGATTCCCTGTTAATGTTGTTTGAGTTTGCTTCCCTGCTAAGAGCAGAGTTAATCTTAGCTTTACATGTTTTACATTGATTTTGTCTGATTTTTAAACTGCAGAAGTGATTACATGTTTGGTTAGAGATTCATGTCTTGTGTCATATGGGTTCACATGATTGGTTTTGTGTCGTATGGGTTCACCTTTTTGGTTTTGTGTCGTACGGGTTCACATGTTTGGTTTTGTGTTGCAGATTGGATAGGTCGTTTTCTAAGTTATGTGTCTTAACTTTTATTTGAGATGAGGATTTAAACTGATTCTAACTTTCTTTTGCTTTCTGTCTTAAGAGTTGCTTCTAAGAAGGATAAGGACACCTCCTGGAGCCATCCCAAATCAAGCTGCAACACCCACAATTTCTCCTACAAGCGCTGCTTCTTCACATGCAAACAGTTACAGTCAAAGAACGCTTGATGCACTACTTTCAGTTCCTGTAAGAGAGTCTCAGCCACACCTCCACCCAAGAAAGATCAATGGAGCTTTATGGTAAGTTCATAATAACTTAAAATATGCTTTTTTGGTTGTATAATCTGTGAAGGTTCTCTTCACTATCTGTTTCATTTTATTTTCTCAGGTTTGCTGTTAATCCTTCTATATACAAATCAGTTCGCACAATATGGCAAAGCAATTTCATGGGACCATAGGAGAACTAGTCAGATGTTCCTGAGGATAGGCAAAAAATATGGTTGCATACTTTTGTTGTAATAATTTTTTATTTTCTCTAAGTTAAGCGTTTTCTTTACTTTCCTTCAACTACTAATCTCTGTTTCTACGATGAAGTCTACTTACACTGGAAGAAAGATACAATGAAATCAATTGGTGACCGCATCAGCAAGACGAAGAGGATGAACAAGAAATCCAAATACTTTACTGAAGCTCATTGGGACCTCCTAATGGAGTATTGGGATTTAGAACCAGCTCAAAAGAAGAGCAAGTCCGGAGCTGGGAGCTGCATGTCTGATCCTCTTAATCGAGGTATGCACAAGCATTGTGCTAGCCCGAGCATTTGCAAGTATTGAGTATAAGCTCGTAAGCTTTTCTCTTCTGGTTTTGTTTGTTATTATTATTACTTCTCTCAGGTTTAGACTAACATTCATCATTCTTTTTGTAGATGGTTGAGTCTGGTTTTGACCAACCACCTTCCTTCACAGATCTTGTGAGAGCGACTCACACACGTAAAGATGGTACTTTCATTGATCCCAAAGCTGAATCACTTGTACTTGGAACAGAAGAAGCAGCGAAACATGCTACGAAAGAAGATGGTTCTAACGATGCTTTCATCCCCTCTCGATTTGTGCTGAATAAAGAGTATCTTAAGGTACTCATTTATCTGACTTTGAATTGGTGCAGTTTTGTTTTCTCATTTTGATTTTGAATTGGTGAGTTTGGTTTATCTTATTTTTCTTGATTTGTTTGTTACTTGTCTTGATTTGGAATAGGTGCAGTTTGGTAGAGTTCTCATTTCTCTGTTTTGGAATTGGTGCAGTACGCTTTATTTTCATTTTGATTGTGAATTGGTTCAGTTTAGTTATTCTTATTTGTTTGATTTGGAATTGGTGTAGTATTGTTTAGTATTAACTTTGATAGATTTGGAATTGGTTCACCTATTTGATTGGTTCAGTTTTGATATCCATTAAGTTGTGTTTGATTTTGAATGTTTCTTGAGTCTTATTTATTCTTTTTATTTCACAGATAAGCAAGTCTAAAAATGGGTACATCTACGGATTAGGCAGCGTACAATACCGGGATATCATTCCAGCTGAATCGCAACCTTGACAATGAGATGCACATCATTGGTATGGAGAAGATCAACGAGGCGCTCAAGGAACATAATGAGGAGCTCAAGGGTGACATTAACGTGTTGAAGACTGGCATGGACAAGGTAGTGGACGAGTTGCCTGCACAACGACAAATTTTCTCTCCCGTTCTGAAGTCTTTGGTATTCCCTCTACCTTCTACTGCTCCTCCTAACTCGGCTGGTTCGTCTACCGTTGTTGGTTCTCCTACCATGGATGTCTCCCCACCTCCAGTTGTCTCTCAACCCACTGTTGTTTCCAGTTCTGTCGCTGCCGCCGCTGCTTGTGGTTCTTATCAATTATGGTGTACTTCATTAGGGTTATAAGCAGTTGTATGTTTTAGGCCTGTTGAAACTTTTTTGGTAATATTGTAAACTACTTAACTTAATTTGCTAATCTAATATTAGGATTTAATTTGAAAATTGTTTTATTTTTGTTTTCAAATTCAGGTTTTAATTCTAATATTCATTTAGATTTTATAAAAAAGAAATTTTTAAAGATATTTTTAGCCACTTTTAGTTGACAAATTCGGAAATAGAGACAACCAATATAGCCACGATTGCTTAAAAGCATTTGTGGCTACAACATGCCACGATAATGCTACTATTTAAATTTGTAGCTTACTAATAATGCCACGGTGATGCCACTAGTTTTATTCGTGGCTTAAATGTATCACGAATATAGTGTAGCTAATTCGTGGCAAAACCAGTCACTAATATTACATGGTTAATACGTGACTAATCTTTGTCACGGAACACCTGTGAAACATTTGTGGCTACACAGCCAGGAAAAGCCACGAATTCAAATAAGGTACGAGGCTATAGCCACGGTTTATTTTCGTGAATATTCGTGGTTATATTGGCTAATAGCTACGAATTTTAAAGCCCAGCCACGAATATCCAAGTGGCTATATGGTTCTACCTTAATTTTGTTGAGAAGTTGATGCACGATAGATGTTCAGACGCAAAGCTCTTACCAGTGACTGAATACAGTGTGTCTGGAGTTGATGGTAGTAGTTATGTGGTTGATTTGGAAAAAAAACTTGGTATTGCAAGCAATTTGATATTGATAGATATCCGTGTGTGCACGCTATTGCTGCGGCCATGGAAGCAGCCAAAAAAGCTGGTAATGAAATCAAATTGCATGAGATGTGCAGTAAGTATTATTGGATGGAGCAGTGAGCATTGGGATATTCAAGGACGATATATCCAGTTCCTATCATGTCTATGTGGATCGTTCCGGACGATATGCGTGATTTGGTTGTCTTTCCTAAGTTTTATGTTATAAAAGAGGAAGAAAACTAACAAAGATGATTAAATCAACATGAGAACATGGAAAAAGGAAGACGAAACCTACCATCATGAGCTGGTTTGAGAGTCAGGGTTCCCCAAGTTGATTGATTGTATTTTTATGTAATATCCTATTTGAACAATTAGGTACTACTTATTTTTGTTATGGTATAACTTGAATAATTTGAATTTGATTTCAGACTTTCTTAAGTCAGCTTGTTTTTTATAAACATGAATTGAAAAAAAATTGAGAAAACTAAATAAATATAAACATGAATTGAATTAAATTCTCATCATGGTATCCGATATATATAATAAGGAATAATCTTTTTTATTATTATACTTCACTATAAATATCATCATGTTCTAGAATTATCATGAAATAGCTTACACATTAAGGGTCACTTTCTCATTGCAAACAACATATTATTAGAAAACGTAAGAAACGAATGTTTTCAAAATTATTTAGGCATGTACATGTGGTATATGTTCCTCAATTAATTAAAATCATGTGTACAAAAAATGAAAATGTACAACTTGCCAAACTAGTACAACTTGTAAACTTGGTACAACTAGTGCATTTTGGTGGCTACACGTGTCTAATGTGGATCACGTGTTTGTGGTTTGGTCATTTTTTTTTTATTTTTTTTTTCCTATACTTTAGAATTTTCAAAAAATTGATCATCTACTTGGATCAACAAGAGTGGTGAAAAGGGGAAGAAGATCCAAATATGTATATGGTGAGAATGAGTATTCAAGCAAAACACAACCAGATAATTGCAAGTCAAGATTAAGTTCTTATAAGGTAAGGAATGAGATCAGATCACAACATGTTTCAACCCAGTTCAAGAATGCTCTTCATGAATTCAAAGTTTGTTTCAGGCTTACTTAAAGTTCAATCATCATGCATCAAAAACTAATAACCAGGACATTGATCTTAACTAGTGAATCATGGCAAGTCAACAATCTGTAAATCATCATCGCCCCCTATGCTAATGCAACAGTCATACATGAAAAAAATCTAGACTCAATCCTAATATGCAAATGCAAGCTACATGATCGCTCTGTTTTTAAAGTTTTTTCTGAAACTTTTTCAAATTTCTAGGGGTTTTCTATGCACATATATGAATGAAGATTATATGCTAAAAATTCGAAATAAGAAAAGAGAACACAACATCAAATGTTATCCTAAACCCTCTCCCAAACTTAAATTACACAGTCCCTTGTGTAATAAAAATTTGAGAGGTGGTTTGAGAATCAAACAAACAAAAATATGACAATGCAATGGTATATACAGATGAAGGTTTGGAGTGGTACCTTACTGAAATTAGCAGTCAATGTATGCAGTCATGGACTCGCTTGTATAAGCGCCTGGTGCAGGCTGTGCAAGAGGAGCCTCTTCTTTTTCCCTTTCTCTTTCTTCTTGCTGTCCCTAAGCTTATGGGAAGACTGTCTCGGAGGAGAGGGAGAAACATTGTCCCCTATAGTCATAAGCGGAATGTTTTCATGGAGAAGGAGTTCTGTTGTGTGCTAATACATCACTCATGGAGGAACATCTCTGAACATATCTGACGTCCTGACAAACATAAAACCAAAACAAAAAATCAAAATAACAAGAAATCCTAAGCAGTATTTACATAAATACCTTTGGGACTTCCTCCCAGGTGAGCTTGTTTAAAGTCACTAAGCTTGACTGTTTATGCATTTTACGCTTTAGGAGGCTCATAGAGTGGTGTTGAAGCACCCTCTATTTTAAGAGATCACTATGCTTCTCTTTTTCCTTGGTCAATGTCACAGGATCTGCTGCTCATCTTTTCACTCACACTCTGTCTCCTAGGAAAGGGACCATTGATTTTTCTTTTGAGTTTCTTGATTTGCCCACCCACTTCCTTGACCATAGTTGTTAACCCTCTCACTGAATCTTTCAGAACATTGATAATTCAAAGTTCTAATTCGATTCTTTGACACCTTGCTGGAGTGTGTGCTTAGTTGACTCATCTTCAGTGGAGAAGGTGTGCCCATCAACTGTTGGCTTACTCAAGACGTCCTTGATATCAAACTTCATCTTGAAGTTCTTACTCGGATTGAGATCAATCATCCATTTCTAGACATCAATAATTGCTCCTGCTGTAGCTAAGAATGGTCTTCCCAGGAGTAGTGGATCTTGAGGCTCATCATCTATCTCCAAAACAATGAACTCAGTTGGTACTTCTGCTTCAACAATCTTTACCGAGAGATCTTCCAATAAGCCATGTGGAACCCTAACCGTTCTGTCTGCCAAGATGAGGGATAGGTTGCAAGATTTGTATTGTGTAAAACCTAACCTTCTTGCCACAGAGAGAGGCATGAGACTTACTGAACAATTTGTCATAAGAGAGGGAGACCCACACTTCTCTACCATCGTCTGTCACCACATTTTTTTTTGAATTTCAGGGGTTTAGTGACATCGATAGCCACCAACACCCTTCCATCTGTGACATCCACCTCCGAGACATTCCCAAGAGCGGATCCAATGCCATACAATGCTGCTTCAACCCAACACCAGAGGGGAAGATCCCTAATTTTCACCCTGAAAGTTACAAAGCTCATGAGTTCCTCCTAGAAATTCAGCTCACACCTCTCAAGTGAAAAGGTCCATTTATTGAAGTGACAAGGTCTTTTCTGAGGACTTTGTTGAGGTCATCTTCGGATTAAAAGTTGAAATGGAATCTTCCATTTCCAAGATCAAATCCTCGGACTCTGCCTTCAACATCCCAGATTCCCGCGCTTGGCATAACAGCCAGAAATGCTTCCATGGTTTGCCTGCCAGTATGGAAAACACGACCTATCAAGGCTAGCCACGGGCGGGAATCTGGGATGTTGAAGGCAGAGTCCAATGATTTGAAAAACAGCTCAACTTTTATAAAGATTCAAAGTTCAAAATGTTAACAAAATAATAAATCAATCATAAATCTTTGTTTCAGTCCTATGCTCTAGATATCTATTCTTGTCTTCTTCACTAGAAAATGCTAAAAACCCCCGTCGGTTTGCTTCATTCGCTAATAGATGATCAACTGCTGTCACATGAAATGGGTACCACATAGTCACTCCATGTAGACCATTTAGAACCTCAACTACATTTTCCACGTTGTATTTTCTTTCTAACTGAACCTGCTCCAACATCTGTTTCGCCAATGTATTTTTCTCTGCAAGAATCGCATTTCGTGTAGATTGAGTCTCTATAACCGGATCTACCTCCTTAGGCCTTTTTCTTTTGGATCTTGAACTTCCATCTCCAAATTCTGTACTACTAGATCTAATTTATGTTTCCTCTGCCTGAATCACCTTCATCCTCTTCTACACCCACTCTAGAATCTAAACTTGCTTCTGCAGTTTGTGCGCTCCATCCTTCTGCTCCACTGATAGAAATAGCACCAAACTCAGCGTGATACATGTCCATGTTTGGGAGCATCTTGTTTTTATAATTTCTCGCACCTGACCATTCCTATAACAAAAATGTAGAAGAAACTTATAACTTGAATTGAAACCGAAGCTAAAGCAAACTGAAACTAAAGCAAACTGAAGTTGAAACTGAAGCTAAGTGAAGTTAAAAGAAAACTGACTGAAGTTAAAAGCAAATTGAAACTTACTGCTATGCGATCTTTCCAAAATCATCATAGATAATTCCAGTGAAGCTAGTTAATTTCTTATACCAGAGATCTTTTCTTCTACAAGTATCATACTTGTTTTTGAATGTTTGCCATGTGTGTCTTTCACCATATTGCTATTCAAACTTTTTTACTATAAATTCTTTTCCAGTTTGATTCATTCCAGCTTTTTGTTTTGTTTCCTTTATTTTTCTCTTCCGCATATAGATGAAAAAAGTATCTACATTGCTCAGCGGTCCAATTCTAAAGTGTAACTACACATCAGCCACTAAACTAGCTAGCAAAAAACAGTTACAAAATCAATAAAAAATCAGAGATAAAAGAGAACTTACCTGTGATCCTTGATATAACCTGACAAATCAAAAGAAGAATATGAACTTATTGCACAGTTTACACTAATCAATGAGCTAACGTTTCTTAGATAGTGTGATAGATACTTGAATAGTATCGACAAGAGCAAACCAGTTTTCATCTAATTATATTTGTTTTGGGTAATTTACAAACCAGTTCTAGCCGAGTTCCAAAACCAGTCCAAAACCAATTGCAAACGTAGACTTCTATTGTTAGACTAACAACAATAACAATACATAACACCATAAAACTTAGTCTAGCACAAATAAAACAACAACAACAACACAAACTACTAATTAAATACAAATACAAACTTAGACCTATTGTTAGCCTAGCAAAAATAAAACTTTACACTCCCCCTACACTATACACACATCTGAACGCTTCTCTTCTCTATTCTCTCTCTCTCCCACCATTACTTATTGAGATTCACACACAGTCACACCCACGTTTTCTAGATAGTGTAATAGCTAGTTTTCATCTAACCTAGTTCTAAATGCAGTCAAAAACCAATTGCAAATATAGTTACAAATACAGTTCCAAACCAGTGCTAAATGCAGTTCCAAACCAGTCCAAAACCAATTGCAAATATAATTCTAAATACAGTCCAAATACATTTTCAAACCAGTGCTAAATACAAACGTAGATTCTATTGGTAGACTAGTACAAAGAAAACTTAGTCTTTTATTTAAGTTGCCATCTACACTATACACATCTCAACGCTTCTCTTCTCTCTTCTCTCTCTCTCTCCCACCATTACTTATTGAGATTCACACACAAATATCATTTTCTTTTATCATGCCTTCTCTCTCTCCCTATTCGTTTGCTCTTTCCCTCTACATAGTCACTGACTTCACACATCACCTCAAAAGGTAGCTCCCAATATTGTGGTTGCACAATGGGAGCACTCACCAGATTCTTTAATCGTTTAGAATGCCTGCAAACAGCTCTCATTGAACTCAAACTTCTGTTTCTTGCACAACAACTGCATGAGAGGTCTAGCAATCTTGGAAAAGTCTTTGATGAACCTCCTGTAGAACCCAGTATTTCCCAGAAAGCTCATGAACTCATCATGACTTCAATCTTAGCTATGTCAACCTCAATACCTTTTCGGAAATCTTTTCTCCAAGTAAAATGCCATCCTCCACCATGAAATGACACTTCTCCCAATTTAAGACCAAGTGTTTGTCCTCGCAACGCTGAAGCACCTTGCAAAGATTACACAAACAAGCAGCAAAAGACGTACCATGCACAGAAAAATTATCCATAAAAACCTCCATAAAATCCTCAATCATATCACTAAAGATAGATATCACTAAGGATTTCAACAACACCAATCCTTATTGGTAAGTCTTCCAAGAGTCCATGCGGGAGCCTTACTGATCTGTCAGCTAGTATGAGAGATATGTTGCATGCGTTGTATCTTGCGAATCCTAAACGATTAGCCACAGACAATGGCATTAGACTCACTGAAGCTCCAAGATCACATAGGCATCTGCTAAATGATTGGGGGCCTAGTGAGCATGCTAGAGTGAAGGATCCAGGATCCTTAAGCTTCAAGGGAGTGATCTTCTTCTGGATAATGGCACTGCATTCATGACTCAATATCACCATGCCTTGGACTTCTTTTGCTCTCTCCATAACCAAATATTTGAGGAACTTCTGATAAGGAGGGACAAGTGCGAATGCAACCAGCAATGGCATTCTCAACTCAATCTCTTTCACTAGCTTTTCAAAAAAGTCTTATACTTCTCAGCTTGCTGCTTTTTGAACCGTCCTGGAAATGGTAGAGGTGGTTTGTATGGTGGGGGAACGTATCTCGCAAGCTTATCCTTGGAGGCTGTAGGTGTTTCAGCATGTTTCTCAGCAGATTGAGGAACTTCTTCAGGTACGGCTTCTTATTCTTTCAGATGAACAATCAGATCTTCATTATCACATACATCCTCCCCTTCCAAGTCTCCACTGTCCTCAGTGACATCAACAGATCCTTGTCTGGGAGGCAAGTTGTTACCGCTCCTCAGTGTGATGGCATGAGCAAACTTCTTAGCATTATGAACAGCTTTTCCTATGAGTTGGCCAGGCTTTGGGGCAGAAGTAAAAGCAGTTTTGCCCTCCATATTCATGATCTTGGAATTAAGAGTCTCAATCTTCATATTCAGATCATTGTATGAGCAGTCCAATCTCTGAGTCAGCTCAGCAAACTTCTTAGCATTGTCCATGGAGCCACTTGCTTGTCCTTGAAGGAGTTGTTGAAGCATGTTTTTCATGTCATGGTCTGTGCTTGAGGAGGCGGAGCGTGTTGAGGTTGGAATCCTGGTGGTGGTCCTGCTAGAGGTTGGTAACCTTGCTGAAATTATTGTTTGGACACATAATCTTGGTAGTAGGGCACAGATGGTTTGTTATGCCCCTACTGCTGCTGTTGTGGAGGTGGATAAATTTGATCCTGGGGATTTGCAACATTGGTTCTCCTATAAGACAGATTGGGATTCTACTTACAAAGATTGTATCCCTTATTGTATCCACCTTGGTTCTGGACATAGCTTATCTCCTCAGATTGTTCGCCCTCCCCATCCAGAATCTGGAAAGGGTCTTCTTTAGAGACAAAATGGATGTTCCTCTGCTGGCTCATCAAGAGTTTATCCAACTTATCATTCACAGCTTTCATCTACTTCTTGTACTTCTCATCAAGATATGTGCTTGCCCTGATGGTTCTATCATAGTCTTCATTGTAGTTGCCATTAGATTTGGATAGGTTCTCAACAAGCTCCCAACCATCGTCGACGTCCTTGTTCAGAAAGTTGTCATTGTTGGCAGTGTCAAGTTACATCCGGATCTTTGAGAGAACTCCCTGGTAAAGAGTACTGAGGAGAGACTCCTTGGTGAAGCCGTAGTGGGGGCACTGAGACTGATAACTTTTGAAGCGCTCCCAGAGTTCACAAAGCGTTTCTCCATTCTTCTGAGTGAACCCAGAGATCTCGTTCCGCATACGTGCAGTTCTGAAGTTGGAGAAAAACTTCGCAAGAAACGACTGCTTGCATTGATCCAGGAAGTGATAGATCCTTGAGGAAGAATTTTCTCCCATTGATGAGCTTTGTCACCCAGAGAGAATGGAAAGAGACGTAGTTTGAAACCGTCCTCACTGACCCCATTGATCTTGGTGAGACTGTAGAGACGATCAAACTCATCGAGGTGATCCAGGGGTCTTCCATAGGCAGCCCATGAAATTTATTCTGCTGGACCATGGAGATCAGACCACTTTTGATCTTGAAGTTGTTGCTCTGCACGGCTGGGGGCACTATACCCTGACGATGGGTATGGTTGTGTGGAGCATCACCAGCTCCGATCCGTGTAGATGCCCGTGGTGGAAGTGGTTGTTGAATGTTTTTCATCTCCACTTGTGGTGGTGTAACTCTGTTGCGTTGCTGTCTTGATGCAGGTACCAAGCGATCAATATGGTCGGAGGGCTGGAACAAGTTATCTGTGCCCTACGACCGTGTGTGAATACAACTCAAATAACCTTAGCTCGCGAGACGGTTGAGTGTGTCAGTTGAGTAGGAGCAGTTGAGCAAGAGTTGTACCTGAATCAATAGACAAGCATAAAGAACAGAGTGAGTAACTATAGTGAATGTTGAGTAAAAACTTGATCTTAGCAAGTCTGGAATCTCAAATGTAACAAACAAACACCCAAATGGCAGCGGCACCAAATTGATACTAGGATTTTACTACCAATTACCCTAGAGTACTATCATGTCATTGCAGTACAATTGGTATCAGTCCAATCAGGTGTGATGCTAGCAATCAAGATATATCAGAAATGATTAAGTCAAGCAAAGTATAAATGATTTTGGTTTTCAATGATCCTAAGCGAACATGTTAAACATGCAGTAAATGTAAGGCTGCAAAAGATAGATTACCATGCATAAGCTAAAACGTAATGATTATCAATACTAGCAAGAAGACAGGACAGAACAAGTAAATAGCAAGTGAATAAAACAGAAAGTTCAAAAGGATAGAAGATCCTGAGGATGAGGTTATTGATGTAGGTGGAGTATGCTAATCTACTTTGAGTGTTTAACAAACGACAAACATGCTAATCCCTAGACAACGAACATCAAATATTAGTTAGTCCAATCTCTTGCCAGAAACTATCATGTTTACAACACTTCCTAATCTCAAATCTCTTTGATTAAACATGAAGTAAACATGCATGAAGAAACAGTCCATTAATGTCAATAAACTTCTTAGACATCTAATCTCTTAGGCTAAGCAAGTATATCTCTGGTATTACTTGTTCAGACATTTCATCAAACACTTGGCAGGTGCTGAAATGTCTGAGATCTAATTCCACTTGATCAGAGAACAATTAGCTATGAATACACTAATCCAGAAGGGAACAAACGAATCTAACTTAAACACTTTAGCAAACTAACATTCTCCACCTAATCTATCCCATCCTCAAGAATCCTAACACTACTCAGATACAGAAATCATGTTAAACATCATAAACCTAGAATCGTTCAAAACATGCATAATAATAACGATGACAGGAAGATAAACAATAATGATTCAAGAACTAAGTGCAAAATCTTAATAACTTGAAAAAAATCTGAATTACAATTCTCTGGATTGTTTGGTGGCTAACAATAAAAACCTAAGAATAAAAACTCGATCCCCTAGGCAATACCAAAAGAGACCTACTTATACCAATGTTTGGGCAAAACTTAAAACATAAAATGACAACGTAAAAGCGATTTAAAAGTTGTGTAGCGTGTCGAGTAACACATAATTACTCGAGTGAGCGTATCGAGTAACACATAATTTCTTCTCTGCATCATTACATACTCGATCGTATACCTCGAGTGAGCGTGTCGAGTGATCTGTGAAATCATCTACTACTCCTTTGCTTTGCTATCATGTCACTCGAGTGTGTGCATCGAGTGACAGGCCGTTCTACTTCGCGTCCCTTCTGCTCACTCGATCTGCTACTCGATCGTATACGTCTGCTGCTCACTCGATCGTCGATGTATTTGCAATGTATCTTTGCTGCCTACTCGATCGTGTGCCTGTCGAGTGATACTTGTTCCTCTACTTTGCGCTGCATGTCTGCTTAGTACTTGAAACACTCCAATATGCAAATGTATGCAAACCATGCATGATATGCACAAAACCTACCTAAGTATGCAAAACATGCAAAAAGAGAACAATATGATGCGAATCAACAAGTGAATGATGCGGAAAAGGTGATGAATACATGCTCAAAAAGTGATTAAATACACACTTATCAACGACCTATTTCCAGATTTGGTGCGCCAGGTTCTAGCTACCGCACAAGTTTACTATGTAAACGAGAGGCTCCCACGCGCTAACGAAGGCACTCTCACATTCTTCATCCGCGGAGTTAGGTATCACATTTCACTACTTGCTCTTTGTGATATCATTGGGTTTGATAGGGATCACATTAGAGTAGCATTGCCTGCGCAATATGATAATGCCTCGACTCTCTGGTCTTTCATCGGGAATGGTAGATACAACTCCAAGACTTCTACGCAATTCGATGTCTGACATCCTGTTATCAGGTATGTTATTCGAGCTCTAGGGAACACACTCTTATGCAAGACTGAGTCAGGAAATATGAGAGTATCAGAATTAGCTTTGTTGTCTTATGCATTGAGTCCTATGATAGATGATGATTGCGAGTATGCTGAGTTGCCTAGGGTGAATTTTGGTGCGATGTTTGCTCATCATTTGGTTTCTCTTAAGACTTCTAGGCCATTTGTGGGGACAGGGAAGAAGTTTTATTGTGTTGGGAGTCTTCTTACTCCTATTTTTTAGCATTTGAACATTAGCACAGGTGATAACCCTATATTTTTATACTTTTAAGCATATGTTTTGTGCATTATTTGCATGACTAGATCTCTACTTCTTAGGATTTCTAGTCTCTTTTGATTATATTTCACATCTAGGATCTTTAGCATAGGCATTGGCATATCATCTGCATTTTAGAGAAAAAACAGGCACACTCGGACACTACGAAGCATGGACCCGATGGAGTGTATCCGACCCGACCAAGGCGAGCACGATCAAGCACCCGGACTCAAAGGAGGAAGCTGGACTCAGACGAGCCGAGAGAGGACCCGAACGAGCCCAACATGAACCCGACCGAGCTCTCTTTAAACCGACTTTGTAATTTGTCTTTCTGTGTTTTAGGACCCTTTAGGTCATTAAGCAAAAATGGAATTCTAGTTAGTGTTTTTTTCTGTAGCCACCAAACATTTTCACAAACTTGTAATCTTTATAACTTTTGATCTATTGAATATTTGGAGTTGTTTTTTTATAATATCTTGCTCCTTAGATCATTATCTATCTAGTTATGCAAGATTCAAATATTTCTGGGTTTATGTTCTTCATGATGAACTCCAGATCTGAGTAGTTTTCTAGGTTTAGAGGATGGGTTAGGTGATGAGAAATCTTAGTTTCTAGGGTTGCTTAAGTATAGATTTAGATAGATACCTTCTGGATTAGGAGATCTTAATGCTAATCTTAGCATTAACCATGTGGGATTAGATCTTAGACATCCCAGCACTCAAAAAATGTTCAAATGGAATGTCTGATCAACTAATGCCAGAGATCTATTTACTTACCCAAGAAATTGGCTGTTAAGAAGTAGATTGACATTAATGAGCTTGTTCTTTATGCCTATCTATAATATGTTTTATCAATGAAAGTTGAGATTAGGAAGTGCTATAGGTCTGATAATCTTTGCCAAGAGATTGGACTGATTAGGTTAAGTGGTTCATTGTCTAGGATTAGATCTATCTGAGCATGTTTAGCATCCCAAAGAGATTAAGAGGATTCATCACCCCATTAGCCCATCCTTAAGACCCTTGTTTATCTGATTGTTTACCTGCTTTCATTTCTGCTTTTAATATTGCTTCTGTAGTTTACTTTTATGCACTAGAGTTCTTAAAACCAAACTTTCAACTGCTTGGCTTGACTTGATTAGTTATGCTATATCTTGATTGTTTACAATACATCCATTCGGATCAATAACCTCTTATGCTACATCGCATTGGGGAATTGAACTCCAAGAGATACAAAAACCTTGTTTCTGCACGTTCAATTGTCACTGCACGTTCATTGATGGATGAGGACTACCTGAAGAGTACTAAGAGGATAAAGGATGGTTGAGGAAAGCAAGTTACGGCTTGCTATGTTGATTGTCATTTTTGTCATCTTCAAGATGCCATATGGCATTACAAAGTACAAGATTCCAGAAAAGTATTTGGCCATTACGAAAAAGAATATCTATGCGTATCACTGGGAAAAGACTCATTTGACATGCTGGTGTTGTCGGTAAAATCCATTATCAATCTTAAGAAAATTGAACTTAAAGGGTTTCCCATGGCATTGCAGCTATGGATGTAGGCATCAATGTCAGAATTAGAAGTGGCTTATGCTCGGTCCGATAATGAATCAGGTCATTTTCCTGTTTGTGCGAGGTATTTATCTACTGTTCAGCCTACTAATGATCAAATCAAGAGTAAGGAAAAAGATCTTAATGTAATCAGTGTTTTTGGTGATTCAAGTGAAGAAGAAGATGATGATGTTCTTATGCACTTGTTGAAGAGTGATTACGTATTCTCTGAGTTAGATTGGAAGAGAGGTTATCTATTTCAGCCCTCTGTTCCCTTATCTCGTCTTTCAGCTCCCTTCTCTCTTCCTTCAGTCCCTCCAGCTTGTACTTCAACTCTCCAAACTTCTCCTCGACGGATTCTTTCAAGCTTTGTAGTGATAGCTTGGCCCCGCGTTGGTTCCTTACAGGGTTAAAGGCAACTCCTCTCCCTCTTCCTCTTCCCCATGATCATCATTTATTGCCTCAGCAAAGGTGATCCCACCACTCCATGAGTTCTTTCCAAATTTGTGATGTTCTACTATTGCATCAACCATAGTTTCAACTGCAGAATCAGAACTATCTTCGAAACCTAGTGAATCCTCCCATCTGTTTTCAACCAGCAACGACTTCACCTCCGCCTAAACACACAAAACGTATCACAATTGTTATACCTAAACAACTTAAAAAGTCACAACAACCAAAATTACTAATGAGAACATGAAGTCCCAGTAGATTTTGAGTGTAACTGGCCTTCATTGTTGCCTGGCAAACGCTACATGGTGAATGATTTGATAGCACAATTGAAGTGCTTGGGTGAGGATGATGAGGAAAGCAAGCTATGGCTTGCTATGTTGATTGTCATTTTTGCCATCTTCATGATGCCATATGGCATTACAAAGTACAAGATTCCGGAAAAGTATTTGGCCATTGCGAAAAAGAATATCTATGTGTATCCCTGGGGAAAAGACACATTTGACATGCTGGTGTTGGCGGTAAAATCCATTATCAATCTTAAGAAAATTGAAATTAAAGGGTTTCCCATGGCATTGCAGCTATGGATGTTGGCATCTGTGTCAGAATTAGAAGAGGCTTATGCTCGGTCCGATAATGAATCAGATCATTTTCCTGTTTGAGCGAGGTATATATCTACTGTTCAGCCTATTAATGATCAAATCAAGAGTAAGGAAAAAGATCTTAACGTAATCAGTGTTCTTGGTGATTCGAGTGAAGAAGAAGATGATGATGTTCTTATGCACTTGTTGAAGAGTGATCACATATTCTCTGAGTTGGATTGGAAGAGACGTTATGCACTTGTTCAGCACCAAGAAGATCAAGAAGTTGAGATTGGTGATCGGTCAATCGCAGACCATGCAGATGTGGATGAGACGTAGACGCATAGCATTTTGGGTTAGAGGCAGACGATGAACGAAGATTAGGGATTGGTTAAAACGCAGATGCAGATGCAGAGGATAGCAATTTGGATGAGATGCAGACGCTGAAAAAAATAACAAAGATTGGTTGAAGGATTTCAACAACTGACCCAAAACGTTCGTAACTGAGGTAGTTGTCGCATGTAGAAGAGTTTCCTGCACAGTAGATGTCTCATGTGATGTGGTGTCAGTCGTTGCTGTTGTCCTATTTGGAGATGACAATGAAGGAGAGCCCTGAGGAACAATGTTGTTAGTTGTCGCATGTAGAGGATTTTCCTACGCAGTAGATGTCTCATGTGGTGTGGTGTCAGCAATTGTCGCTGTCCTATTTGGAGATGGTAATGAAGGAGAGCCCTGATGTCTCTCGTTTTGCATGACCTTTATATGCTCCTTCAGGATATCTATCTCGGCCCTTTGTTCCCTTATCTCGTCTTTCAGCTCCCTTCTCTCTTCCTTCAGTCCCTCTAGCTCGTACCTCAACTCTCCAAACTTCTCTTCGAAGGATTCTTTCAAACTTTGTAGTGATAGCTTGGCCCAGCTTTGGTTCCTTATAGGGTTCAGGGCAACTTCCTCTCCCTCTTCTTCTTCCTCATGATCATTATTTATTGCCTCAGCAAAGGTGATCCCACCACTCCATGAGTTCTTTCCAAATTTGGGACGTTCTGCTATTGCATCAACCATAGCTTCAACTACAGAATCAGAACTATCTTCGAAACCTAGTGAATCCTCCCATCCGTTTTCAACCAGCAACGACTTCACCTCCGCCTACACACACAAAAGGTATCCCAATTGTTATGCCTAAACAACTCAAAAAGTCACAACAACAAAAACACAATGCTTAACAACTCATAAATTAAATAATTTAATCACAACTAACACACTATCTCAAGATAACCAACTAATAAACAATCTCATGATGATTATTGAATCAGAAAAATGAGTAAAAATCGAAAGCCAAAAAAAGGAAAAGAACAACTCACCGTTCCATCCTGATCACGGGTAACTGCAGACGCAACATTAAAGCTCAAATTCGTAGACAAAACAGCCCCTAACATTTCTTCTGGCCCTTTTTCAATATGACTAATGAGAATAAAACAGCTACAGAGGCTCACAAGCAACATGGCATGTGGAAACTCTTACACTGCAACAGATTTTTGAGTAGCATAATTGGAAGGACTTTTTGCCTGCACGCTTTGAACAGTAAGGAGAAAAGATTCTCGTCCCCATGCGTGGTTCAGAAACTCTTCTTCATCTTCCAACATACTCACTACTTCGCGCCTGACACGAGTCTTACACGGATTACTAGTTGGACAAATAATCCCTTCAACTAGTATGCGAAGAGCTAGTCTAAAAGCTTTCACAGGGTCTGTGACTTGGCTTTTTAGCTTGGAAACAATGGAGGCAATTGTCCCATCCTCCTCAATAAAGAACAAGGACTTCTAGATGTCGTCATCCTGCTCTCTTCTTTTTCTTTTTTCCTTTCTGTTCCCAGGCCCAGCTACTAGAGAGGTCTGCCTTCCTGGCTTGCAATTCAAACTAGTAACCAAAGAGAAATCCTCGATAGCATACCTCATAGGTTTTCCAAAATATACCCACCACAACTCAAACTTCTTTTTTGTCTTCAGCTGTAGTGTCAATATGTAATATAGAAGCTTGCCTGAGAATGTATGATTCTCCATTTGCAAAATGGTTTTGAACTGAGACTCTTCTAGTCTATGTAACTACTCATCAGATAGTGCTCTCTTTAATTTTGTTATCCAGCTGAGATTGAAGTATGCATTCACGTTCTTCTTCTTGTGCTTTGCAGATTCAAAATCATGTAATCGATCTAGGAGTACATATTCATCCATCCTGAAAAAATGAGATCACTTTAAGTCCCAATGAATATCTAAATCAACCTTATTGAGATTCCTAACCTGCAAATCATATAAAAACTCAGAAAAATTCCACTAACTTCTAATGTTACGGATGACCTAACCACTTATGGCATAGCTCTGGTTTATTCTTTAGAGTGCCGAATATGAGAGGATGAGTAGATGGAGATAAAGAATTGAGAATCAACCCTAAATCAAGTCACCCTTGCCAATAGAATATACATGGTTGTGAAGAGATAGAATAGACGACCTTAACCAAAGGGTTCATCTTATATTTTTTTGTGGAGATTTCATTTAACGCAGGTTGAGGAAAGCAAATACTTCAAAGATAGAATGAATCATCATAGTTGCAGTTTTAAAGAAGACCTTACCAAGCGGTATCTATTCTATATTTTTGTATATCATAAATTGACAAGACATGTTATATAATATATATTAAGGATGTCTATTCTATCTATTTCTTCTAGTAAAAGTTCTCTGAGAATTGAAGATAGAAGATAAACCTCACCTTCTTGCAGATTGTAAAGGACATGCAAGACAGCCTCAACACACAAACCATTTCCAGCCAAACAATTACCCAAATAACAAGGTCAATCAACAAAATACGCAATGCATGACGATTAAGATGACAATGTTAAACATAAGGTAATGTGGCAATGTATACGAGCCCATGGACATGGAGGCTAAAAGGTACAGACCAAACCAAAAAGAAACTAAGTTCTAATCTCTCAGCCACTCCAAAACAAACAGAAGAAGTCAAAAAAAATTTGTCAGAAAGTCTCAGACCCTCCCGATTTCCAGAGAAGAAATTTCAATGGGGAAGAGGCCTGCCGAGGAAGATGTTGATGAACCAATGGTGGATGTGGAGCCTAGGAGGGTACTGGCACCAAGGAAGACGAAGAACCTACCCCCTCCTGAAGAGCTATACGCCATGTTTAGGCGCCAAAAGTTCGTTGGAACTCGCTATCCTCACCGGCAAACGATGAAGGAGCTGGGCATTGCACGAGATGTGGAGTTTCTGTTCGAGAGAAGCGGGCTTGGTTCATTCATGACCAGGATTTTAGAAGCCTACGACGAGGAGACATGCTACGTATTAGCCTCGCTCCAGCTCCATTTCAACGAGGATGAATCCGAGTTTCACTCGATGACTGTCTTGGATACATCACCTTCAGCGTGAGAGGTGCTACCTATTCTCTCACATTTAAGGAAGTTGAGAAGCTCTATGGGTTTTCACAAGCAAGTGGAATGAGCCAAGATGTGCTAAAGGAGGAGATAAAATCTGTTTGGAAGACCATTGGAGATGGGAAAGAGTACACTTCTTCGAAATCCAAGAGTGCTCAAATTCGAAGTCCAATTGTGAGGTATTTCCACAAGTCCTTGGCTAGTACGATTTTTGCTAGAAAAGAAACCTTAAATGTGAATGAGAGTGAGATTCAGCTCATAGACATAACATTGAGTGGTGTATTGCCAAGTACTAGGGATGGTAGAGAACTGGTAAGAGATAGAACCGATGGTAGCATGTTCTTAGTTCTGTCAGATCAGTTGATGTATTGCAAGGACTGGGTGATTAAAGCTAGTAGGAGAGGTGTGCAAGGGGAGCTTAGTATTGGTGGACTCGTCACTCCCTTATTAGTAGCATGAGATGTGGAATTGCGGGGGAGAATCTATAACGCCCGCTGGATCGATATTGAGACTTTGACAAGATTTAGTTACTTGAAGACTGTTAAAGAAATCTTCTCTGACTTGTTATTCAGTAGGCTGAAAAAAAACTTTTCTTGGCCCGATCATCAAAGCGGGTTTAAGAAAAGCAGGTGGTAATCAAAATGGTGATGGATTGGGTTTGGCGAATTAAGTTCATGGGACCGTTTAACCCTCCATCAAATGGCAATGTCTACATTCTGGTTGCAGTTGATTATGTCTCAAAATGGGTTGAGGCCATTGCAAGTCCCACCAATGATCACAAGTCTGTTCTGAAACTGTTTAAAAGCATCATCTTTCCCAGATATGGAGTACCGAGAGCAGTGATCAGTGATGGTGGTACACATTTCATCAACAAGGTTTTTGAAAGCATGTTGAAGAAATATGGTGTAAAGCATAAGGTGTCTACAACCTACCATCCCCAGACATGTGGACAAGTTGAGGTCTCTAACAAGCAGATAAAAGGAATTTTGTCAAGAGTTGTTGAGCTTTCGAAGAAAGATTGGTCTACCAAGTTGGATGATACTCTATGGGCATACATGACAGCTTTCAAGACACCAATAGGAAGGACACCTTTTCAGTTGGTGTATGGTAAAACATGTCATCTCCCTGTGGAGATTGAGTATAAGGCGCTTTGGGCTATCAAGCTTCTGAACTTGGACATTGATGCAGCCCAGGCAAAGGGAATTCTTGACATCCATGAACTTGAGGAAATCAGATTTGATGCTTTTGAAAGTTCCAAAATCTACAAAGAGAGAACCAAAGCTTTCCATGACAAGAGGATTGTTGTCAAGGAGCTTAAGGCTGGAGATCACGTCTTGCTGTTTAATTCCAGACTTCAACTGTTTCCTGGAAAGCTCAAGTCTAGATGGTCTGGACCGTTTGAAATCAAGGGTGTTTTGCCATTTGGTGCAATCACTCTCTCCTGAACAAGGATGGCAGCGAGTTCACTGTGAACGGTCAACGTGTCAAGCGTTACCTAGCTGATCAAGAAACACCAGAGGGGTCCTCCATACCTCTCTATGAGCCCCCCAAAGCCTAAAGGGCAGAAACAGTCAAGCTTAGTGACTTTAAACAAGCTCACTTGGGAAGAAATCCCAAAGGTATCTCTGTACATATTGCTTAGGATTTTTGTGTTTTTGATTTTTGTTTTTCGTTTTTGTGTTGTTCAGGACTTCAAAGATATGAGTGAGCAGGAGATTCAAAGATATTATCGAACAAGGTTGAGGGAGATGGTGGGATAACTTATGTTTTAAAAAAAAAAAAAAAAAAATTCAAAACCCTCTTATCCTCACCCACTCAATTTTTCCTATCCCTTTCTCCCTAACCACAAAAAAAAATCTTATCCTCTCTCTATCTCTCTCACTCGATCTCCTTCACCACTTCTCACATTTTTCTCTCATCTCTCTCTTACTCGACCCTATCCTCTCACCATCCACTCGACCTCGCAGCTGTCACTCGACCGACCTTACTTCACTCGATCGACGGCGCAACTTTCACTCGACCTACCGTCTAATTTCTCCCCTCACTCGACCGAGAATGTCCACTCGACCAGTTGTTGCTCGATCCATCCTACTTCAGCACTTTCTCTCCATCACTCGACTTGTCTTCACCGGATTCCCGTAGCAGTCACTCGACGGGAGCCACTCGACAGTCGTCAACTCTTTTGATCGACGGAATCACCTCTCTCGACCCTCACTCGACATGAGCCACTCGACCGACTCGTACTCCGCTCTCACTCGACGCTCTCACTCGACCAGTTTGTACTCGTGGTTCATTCGATTTGACTATCGTTTCAACTCTTCGTCACCATCACCACCACTCGACCACGCCATCGGAGCATCACTCGAGCAGAGAAGCCTCACTCGACGAGAACACTAGGCTAAATCGACCGTAGCGACGGATTAGAGCAGCTGACCAAGGCTCACTCGATCCAACTAGTTTCGCTATCTCGAGTCTATCGACACTCTCGCTCGCCCTTCCACTCGAACAGCAAAAGCTCACTCTCACTCGACGGTCGCCTGTAACTCGCTTCATAGGGGCTGCCCGTACAAACACTCCACTCGATCCGCAACCACGACTCATGTCACTCAACCGTCAAGTAAAAAAGTGATTGCTAAGCGTTTGTATCACAACTCATCTCTTTCACACTTGCTCATTTTCTTGGTATTTGGCACACTAACAAGCTAACATTTAGCTTTGAGTTTCATTTGTTTCAGAATCAACATGTCAAGAGATTTGTTGCACGAAATGCGTGAGAAGTATGGTTGTAAACCAATAGAGCGTGCATCCCCTCAGTCTATGTCCAAGGTTTACATGGAGAAGAAGAAAGCTGCATATCAAAGAGCGTCTGGTGTTGGTCCTTCTTAGGCAAGAAGCAGAGCAAATAAGTCTTTGGGTAAGAAACCAATGGAGCTGCAAGATGATGACAGTGATATGAGCTTGAAGAGCATCCAATTGTCCCAGCTCGCAAGTCAGCGCAGAAGAAGAAGGCAGAGAAGTGGTTAGCCCCGGGAGAGTATTACAAGCTGTTTCAGCAGCATGAGTTTCAGGGCACGAGGTATCCTTGCCAGCAGACGATGGATGAGCTGGCTAACTCGAGTGATGTCAAGTATATGTTCGAGCATTGTCATCTCAGCACCCTCATGACTAGTTCGCGAAATGCATACCGAGAGGAGACAATTCAGTTCCTCTGTACGCTTCTCATACATCTTTATGAGGATGATCCGGACATAGAGTCTGATGGAGGATTGAGATACATCACCTTCACTATCCATGATCACGAGTATGTCCTGACCATCAAAGAGCTGGAAGGTTTGTTTGGGTTCCCTAATGGAACATGGACTGGGCAAAGGATTGATAGAGATGAATTGTTGGCTCTTTGGGAAACGATTGGGAATGAAAAGAAGTTTGCTTCATCTAGGACCAAGAGCAACCACAGCAGAAGTCCAGTTATCCGCTACTTCCATCGGTCAATTGCAAACGTGTTCTTCGCGAGGGAGACAACAGGGACACTAATCAACGGGGAGCTGGAGATGATTGATCTTGCACTCAAAGATCTCTTGTTAACAGCTGCAGATGGCACACTACTGCGAGGTGATACGACTGATACATCCCCCTCGTTCACTCTGTTGCACCAGCTACTCAGTTACAGAACTTGGGTTGGTGACAGTCATCTTGGAAGCTTGTAGCGTCCCACTGAGTTCAGAGCCTATTGCAGCGAGATTCATCGACATTCAGAATTTGAGGCAAGCTCAATGGTTGCATTGGGAGAAACGCAACGGGTTATATATGTACTACTTCACTCACCCTGTACATGGTGACCTGCGATTTTTGCTTCCTTGTATTGCTTTCACTAGGATACTCGAAGGAATTAACATTGAGTTTACTCCCCCTTCAGAGACTCTCTACACGACAGATGGTGAGGAAGCGATGGAGGTATCTGAGAAAGAGGATGATGAGATGGAAGAAGATTCAGATGAGTATAGACCAGAGAGGTACCACTTCAAGGATTACATAGCGCCTAGACAAGGCAAGAGTTTGGTGGAGGCTCACAAGCGTATCAGTACACTTCAGAAGTGGAACATGCTGCAAGACAAGGCAATAAAATATATGAAGTCAAAGATAAAGAGCTTCATGATTAAGTTTAGCTGCGCCTCCACCACCATAGCATTTGCAGACACTACTCCGCAGGATGCTAGACCAGTTCAGCGCCGTTTGTCCACGAGTGATGTCCCAGCACGCTACAGAACTCCTTCTCCATCACGTCATTCCGCCTATGAGTATAGAGCGCAAAATGTTTCTTCTTCTCCTCTGAGACAGTCCTCCCTTGAGCTTAGGGCTAGCAAGAAGAAGGAGAAAAGGAAAAAGAAGAAGGCAGCGAGACGGAAGGCAAAAGCTAGTTCATCACACTTGTCAGACGAGCATCATGTTGAGGATCTGACAATGGATCAAGACGAGGATTACATTGAGGACCTGACTGTTGATCCAGGTGCGTATCATTTCCAAGACCTCACTGCGGATCCTGTCGAGCAGAACGTTGAGCATCCTACAGAGGCTCCTCCTATGCAGCCTGCACCAGGTGCTTATACAAGCGAGTCCATGACTCAATACTTGGACAGCTATTTTCAGTAAGGTACCACTCCAAACCTTCATCTGTATATACCATTGCATTTTCATACTTTTGTTTGTTTGATTCTCAAACCAACTCTCAAATTTTTATTACACAAGAGACTATGTAATTTAAGTTTGGGGGAGGGTTTGGGATGACATTTGATGTTGTGTTCTCTTTTTTTATTTTGAATTTTTAGCATATAATTTGCATTCATATATGTGCATTGAAAACCCCTAAAAATTTGAAAAATTTTCAGAAAAAATCTTTAAAAACTGAGTGATCATGTAGCTTGCATTTGCATATTAGGATTGAGTCTAGATTGTTTCATGTAGGACTGTTGCATTAGCATAGGGGGCGATGATGAGTTACACCTTGTTGATTTGCTATGATTCACTAGTTGAGATCAATGCCCTGGTTGTTAGCTTTTTGATGCATGATGATTGAACTTGAAGTAAATCTGAAACAAACTTGGAATTCATGAAGAGCATTCTTTAACTTGGTTGAAACATGTTGTGATATGATCTCATTCCTTACCCTATAAGAACTTAATCTTGACTTGCAAATATCTGGTTGTGTTTTGCTTGCATGCTCATGGTCACCATATACATATTTGGATCATCTTCCTCCTTTCACCACTCTTGTTGATCCAAGTAGCTGATCTTTCTTTTGATCAGTTTGCCACACCCACAGCCTATCCTTTTCTTTCAAGCCAATTGATAATTTTTGAGTGGTAGGTCTTTTACCGGATTATGCTTGGGGAGAACGTGTTAGGTATGAGTCGACAAGATTAAAATCTTGAGTAGTTCTGATTTTCACTTTCAAATCAGATAGGACTAGGTCTAGATTCTTACTTGGGTTTGGGATTGGAATGATTGTGGAAAGAAAGAAGAGAAACAGAAAAAGTTGTGTCCTTAGGAGGAGAATGTTTTCTAGAAGTTTATACTCTAGTGATTGATTTTTGTGGGGTTAGCATGATATACAGAGAATGGTTCTGGGATGTTAAGAAAGAGAAAAAAGTTTTGATGTCTTATAACATAAGAAGAAAACAGAACCATAGTAAAGAAGAAACCCCCCTATCTACTAGTATTGCTAAGAAACTTCTCCTAAGGCAAAAAGAAAAAAAATGGGATTGATGTTGAAGGGTAGACATAGGGATCATTCGGGTTTAGATGATTAGGAGTAAGCACTTGGTAACCAGTGGGTAGTCAAGGTTTTATTCATGTATGCATTTGTTGGTCCTTACCTTTAGCATTCTCCCTAAAGCTCAATCCATTCATTGAGAGATATTGAGAGATCCTTGTCCTAAAATTGTTTAAACCCTCTTGATTCTCAAAACCTTTTTCTGCCTAGCCAAGTGAGTTTGTTAAGCCTTGCACAACCAGATTCATATACTTGAGTAATGAATGTTAAAAGGAATGAATGATTTGAATGCATGTGTAGATCAAGGGATAGAATCAGTTTCGGATTTGATGAGTTTGTCTAAAGTCTTTAAGTAAAGTTCTCTCAGCATGCATCAAAGACTTAGCATCCAGGACATTGATTTTAACTGCTCTATCTTGCAACTTACAGGTTCTGAGACCCCATTTTCAAACCTCTCTTCCACTTTGTTTCTTTTTGCTTTGCTTTAGGGCAAGCAAAGACTAAGTTTGGGGGAGTTGATAAGTATGTATTTCATCACTTTTTGAGCATGTATTCATCATCTTTTCAGCATCATTCACTTGTTGATTCGAATCATATTGATCACTTCCTGCATGTTTTACATACTTAGGTAGGTTTTATGCATATCATGCATGTCTTGCATACATTCTGCATATTTGGAGTGTTTCAGGTACTTAGGAGACATGCAGAGCGAAGCAGGGGAAAAGCGTTACTCGACAAGCATATGATCGAGTGGGACGATCGAGTGAGAAGCAAGGATGCATCGCAGGAACATACTTCACTCGATGGACGTGATCGAGTAGCGGATCGAGTAGGGAGATCGAGTAGGGCGAGCGAGTAGCGGATCGAGCATATGATCGAGTGATCGAGTGAACCGAAGGAATGTGAAACAACTGTCACTCGACGTGTACACTCGAGTGACCCGATCGAGCAAAGCAGAGAAGAGGCTCACTCGAGATGCTCACTCAACCAACTTATTCACAACAACTTCTCTCTCTTGGTTTTGATTAATGGTGCGGATTATGGATACATTAAACCAGAAAGGGGAATACGCCAAGGTGATCCGTTGTCACCATTTCTATTTATTCTATGTGCTGAAGATTTAGTACATATTATGAATAAAGCTGAGCAAGAAGGGAGGCTTACAGGTATGCGTCTCACGCCGGAATGCCCATCCATACAACACTTGCTTTTTGCTGAGGACAGCTTATTTTTTTTTCATGCGAATTTGAAGGAGTGTGCTGCGTTTTTGCGTTGTTTGATAGTGTATGATAAAGCCTCAGGCCAAGTTATTAATTTCAGAGTGTCCGCCCTTTCTTTCAAGTGGGCCACTTTTTTTCCCGAACGCTGAAGTCGTCTATAACATTTGGGAAGAAGATGGACCCATATATGAGACGTGTTATAGGCTCATTCACTGGAATAGAACAAGTTTGCTGAATCAGAGTGTCTTGTGAGTCACATTTATGTAGCTGTTGAGGTTTTGGTTTTGTTTTCAGATGGGTAATGAAGATACCCTAAACATGAAGATGATTATGTCAATGGGGATGAGATGCTAGATCAAGATACTAATTTGGATGAAAAGGATCATGTAGTAGTAGATCCAGTAGCACCACATAACAAGAGAAGAGGTAAACATAAAAGGTCAAAGTGTTGGAAAATTTTTGAAATTGTTGGAGTTATCTAATGGTAGTAACAATGTTGAATGCACCAAATGAGGTCTTGTTTATTGCATAAACCTGCGTAGAAGTGGCACTACTACTATGTTCCTGCACATGCAGCTATTCTCCAATACAATGGGAAGCACTCCATCATGTGGCAACACAAAACTAGATATGATGGTGTTCCAGGAAATGATAGGATTACCAACAATTGAGCATGCTTTACCTTTCTCTTTTGTTGAGTATATAAGACTAAGAGAGGCTTTTCTCTATGCTAGTTCTAATATAGAGTTTTGGAGTAAAAACACCAGCAGTAACAGGTTGTCTTAAGATTTATTAGAAAAAGAAACTGAAGCTAAAGAAGACCTTATATGAGATTCCGAGGAGAGTTTGTTTAACTACAGATCTATGGAGAGTTGTGACAATAGAGGGGTATATGTGCTTGACGACACATTAAATTGACAGTGATTGGAAACTGCCGACGAAGATTCTCTCTTTTTGAGTGGGGATTAGAAAAAAAAGTCTTCACAATCATAGTGGATAATGCCTCATCTAATGACATTATGCAGGAATTTTGAAGAGACAACTTAGAAAAAAATTTGTGTGCAACGGAGAGTTTTTTCGCATTCGTTGTGTTTCTCATATCCTGAACTTAATTAAGCAAAAAGGCTTAGAAGTGATTGATGGTGATTTGAAGAAAATCAGAGAGACAGTGTTAAGTTTGTCAAGGTGAGTGAGACTAGGGAACATTCCTTCCAAATATTTGTAGATACTGTGGGAATTGAATCAAAGGCTGGACTGCTTTTAGATGTATCTATTAGGTGGAATTCAACTCATCTTATGGTCTCAAGGGCCATTATGTATACGGAATCATTTCGTCATATTTCATAGATAGATACAAGCTATAAAGCTCTTCCACCAAATGTAGAGTGGACAAGAGCTGAGTTGATCTTTGAGTTCTTGAGACCATTTGTAGAGATACAATTTGATCTTCGGTTCATCATATCCTACTGGAAATTTGTATTTTAATCAAGTATGGTAGATTGAACTGTGGTTAAAAACTCATGAAGACTATGGTGATGATGTAATATATGAGATGGTGAAAGTTTACTTTTCTAGAGTATTGTTTCAAGGCCTTAGATGCATCAACTAGTAAATCAAGGGTCGACAATGTGCGTAAGAAGTTGAAGAAGCTCTTTGATGTGTATAAGAAGAACCCAAATAAACGATATCAGGAACTTCAAAAATCAAACACAGTAGAGCAAGACATTCTTCCAGGAAATGGAATAAGTTTAATGTTTTTCACGTGTATTTAAAACTGTACTTTGGTCTGTTTTAAAACTATTTTAGACTTGATCTTGGTCTATTTTAGAAGTTATCTTTCTTAGGTATGTTTTAACACTGCTATTAGCAGAGCCTTCCATGAGGCCAAGCAAGCAAAGCAAAGGCTTGCGGCCGACCATAATAAATTTTAAATTCGGCCTTTTTGGCAGAGAGGTTACATTGGTCTAGTAGCTTTAAGTTTAGTAATTATGTAACTTGTACTTGAGTTCGAATCTAGCCAACAGCATGAGCACATATTTTTTTCTTTTTTAAAACAAACAAATCTTAAACAACAAAATTACACAGCCCATTTACTTCCTTTGGCTTCTAGCCTTGTCGAACTCATGGACGGCTCTGGCTATTAGGTCTGTTTTAAAACTGCTATTTGGTCAGTTTTAAAACTGCTCTTTGGTCTGTTTTAGAACTATTTTAGACTTGATCTTTGGTCAGTTTTAGAACTGCTCTTAGGATCTGTTTTAGAACTGCTCTTATGCATTGTTTGTTATATGTTGGCTTATCATACATGGATACTTTGCTTACTTCTCCCAAATAGCTGGTAGTAGTGAAATATCAACATTAGATAAGTACTTGGATGAGCCGGCTTTGAACATGATGGCATTTAAGAGCATGAATGTTTTGGAATATTGGAGGGACAATGCAAACCGATTTAAGAAGTTATCTTCTATGGCTAGTGACATTCTTAGCATTCCTATTACTACTGGGGCTTCAAAATCATCTTTCAGCATAGGAAGCCAAGTCCTAAGCAAGTATCGGAGTTCACTCCTTCCATCTAATGTGCAAGCTTTGATATGTGCAAGAAATTGGTTTGAAGGATTTGAAGAGATTGTTCTGTTTGAGTTCATCGAAGAAGACAATGAAGAAGGAGGTTGAGAGACACTTTTAAACTGGTATCTCATTAGAATATTCTCTTATTAGGTGCGATATTTGTTTAGTTAAAATGCCAAGAAATCAGAAGTGTATCTGGTTTGTTAACATTTTAGGGTTTGTTAACATTTTTTGGTTTATTCAGCTTTCAACTTTGTGCATATAATGGCGATGAAATAAATGGGATTAATGTAAGGTAAGATTTTGTGGTTATTGTTTTGATTTTTGTCCTATCTCGATTGTATGGTAAAAAAATCAAAGTAGTTGTATATCTTTTACAAATTTAAGCCTTATAATTTCAAAAATTAAAGAAAAAACAAGGAGTTATGATTGCAAATTAAACAAAATAAAAGGATATAACACAATAGGTACTTCAACAATGATAAATTAGATTTGATTAAGCACCTCATTGGAGGTGGTGCTCTTATAGTTTACATTTCCAACCTAAAAATATACTTTTCTACCCTTTATTTTTGGGCCAAAATATAATGTTCTACTTAAAACAATACTTTAATTCTAAAAACTGTGGTCATTCAAAAGCTTCGATCAATAAAAACTCTAATTTATGCTTTTGTAAACAACATGTGATGTGAGATAGCCAAAGTTTCTAGATTTCTAATAATTTCAGCGACGAGGGACAGTGATACTTGTGTTTGTTCTCACAAAACTTAAACATATATGCTCAAAAATAAAAAAGAATCTTCTAAGATTGAACAAGATCGGTTAGCTAAACACATTCAAAATTTTAGGACCCAGTCTAAATTAGACAACCAATGACTTATACATTCATATATTAATATCTCGTTTCTAACGTAACATATATTAATAATGTATCTAGATATCAATTTGATTCGATCCACTATTTTAGAAAAAAAAAACAATCTATTAAATATAAGCATGCATAAAATGCATTACAAAATTGAGACTACTAATTTATATATAGTACCATAAATTGTAAAATTAGTATATAGGGTTGAACCATCCACTAAGTAAGCAACAATATTATAATATATAGAGTATATATAAAATAGTTGGCAATAATTGAACTAAGCTTGTATATAACATGTAATATAATAGAAACTTGTTTCTCAAACCATAAAGACATTACTTTTTTCTTATCATTCAAAGATCTGATCCATGGCGATACCTCACGCCCAACTTGTTCTTTTACTCCTCACATCATCACTCTTTTTCTTACCTGCTTTGCATGCCAGTGCTATCGATTTTGGAAACTGCAAAGGTAAGTATCGGTTTGTTAAGTCATATAGTATTATGTATATACTTGTATGAAATTCGTAGATTGTAGTTTGCTCCTATCTCTGTTTCTTTTGTTGTATTACCAAGTAAACCCTAAACCGAAACTCACATTAGTCATCAGTTATATAAATCAAACGTTTATATAGAAATAAGAGAACAGTAAAGAACTTCAATTCCATCTATAAAATATCTCAATAATATTGAAGTTTCAGTGAAGACTATACATTAGTTTTTCTCTTCAATGTGATTTTCAAGATCTGTGGTGTATATGAGTCAAGAATCGAGAATTATAACTACTAGATTGCAGATCCAGAGACCATCTAAAATTTCAAAGATAGATCAAACTAATTTGAAATTTGAACAAAAATTAGTATAGAATTATCTTTTGTTAAGTCTATAAATATATATTTTTTTAAACACCTAACCTTATCAGTTGATTTACCAATGTCTCCACAAAACAAAAACGGATAGTGGGTTAGAAGTTCTCACCTCTGTTGTCTTCTCACCAGATCCGGGTTCAAGTTCGGTCTCTCTCAAAGAAAAACTTATAATTTGTCATGATGTAAAATAAAAATAAAAAAAAAATAAGACATTTCAAACTTAAGTCGATATGTTCTAAATTATAAAATGTTTAGCTAAAACCACAAAGATTATAAAAATTGTTTAAAATAAATAAATATTATTTAATAATTAACTAAAATTAAATTTAATCATAAAAAGGACTGCAGAAGTTATAAAGAGTTACAATACCAAAAAAAACATTAAAAAATCTTATCTATAAATTTCTGAAAAATCTTATAAAAGAGAAATCCTAAATGCCACTCAAACTGACAATTTTCCCAAAAACGTATTTACGTGCACATGACTCACTCATTTATTTTATTTTATTTTAAAACAAAACATTTACCTGCACATGACTAACTCATTTTTACTCATTTTTGAAAAAAGAATAAAATTTATCTGCAACTCACTCATTTTTTTTTCCTGGTCAAACACCAAATTTTCTTTTTGTCCATGACTCACAATTTTCTTTTTGTCCATGATCTAAATATCTGCGATTAAAGATGCAAACATTGACTACGTCTTTGGCATCACAAACGTCACACAAGTGGAGATTTCTCCATACCCTGTTGGGCCTAACGACGAGCCAACCATTACGATATCCGGCTTTACAAGTGACGATAGTACGTAACATTTTCTATTTTTCAATTTTGATTATTTTTAGTTTTCCACTATGTTCTCCTATAAGAAAGTATATTTTTGTATACAGGCTTCATCATATATAACGCAACTATACATGTGTTGTATAAATATGAAAATGTGACAAGCACTATAAGAAAATACAGCCTCAGTGATGTTATAGATGAAGATCCAGGCTCTATTGAACCTGGCGAAAATTTTGTGTTAACTCTTTCCAAAGTCCCTGGTTTGCAATCACTCCCACATGTAAGTACTTTTATATAATATCATTAATTTCATAACTAAGATTGTGATTGTTTCTTTACTATATATAGGAAAATTTACGGTAAAAACTTTATGAATTAATAACATCGACATTATGATAGATTATTAATTTATAAAATTACAATTTATCTATATATAAATTGAATCGACAAATAATTAGGATCGAAAAAATATAATGATTTATTTAAGTATTAGTTTGTAGAAGTCATATTGTTATATTTTCATCATGCCAATGCTAGTTTATGATTAGTTACTCTCTTTATCTAGTCTATGTTTCGATATCAAAACCGAAATTAGAAAGTTTATGTTTCGTTTAGTAATTGAAAATCCCAAATGGAAATCGAAGTGAGCTTAACTTTAATTCTTTTTTAAACCAATCAAAATGTACCAAAACAATATCGACTTGTTAATTTGGTTTTACTTTCATGATTAAACCGAACAATCTAAAACCCCTAAAACCCACAATAGTATATTTACTTGGTTAGCCTGACTGGATTTTTTGTTTTTAAACTAATTAGAAAGATAAGTCCAAGATCGTCGTATCCCTTGTTGATGAATATGGTGATGATGATGAAGCGCCACTGCTAAAAATGTGCGTTGAGTTCGATAACCCTGCTCCAGCTACAACTGCAACATTGTTCTCTGCTTAATTATTGGATGTTCTCTTTTCTTGTTGTCCAACAAATAAAAGAAATAGTGAATATTTATATGATTCTCGCATTAATTAGTCACTACAAGAAAGCAGGTCGAAATCCTACGAAAATTCCTTCAAATATATTGGTAGGAAAAACTACCTACGGTAAACTTCGCATTTATGACGAAGATGAAGTGTGGTAGGAAAAAGGAAGAGATATTTACTACGAGAATATGTGTCAGAAAGTAGAAGGAAAATTTCCTACCAAATTCTTTTAGTTAATAGTTTTGTAGGAAACCGTGAAGGAATAAAGAAGGGAAAAAGAAGGAAAACGCGCGGAGAGAAATTAGTAGGAAACTTTCCTTCTAAATACCTTTGCCATCAATATGGAAGGAAACGTCGTAGGAAACTTTATATAAAAAACTTTCTAACATATTTGGTAGAAATTAACTACAGCACAAATCGGCTATGTTTTTTAATCGCAAACACCTCCTTGTAATGTAGCAACTTGCTTCAACAATATTACGTTTTTTAACTAAATTTCATATATATGAACTTTTTTTTGGTGAGAATGTCATATATATGAACTTGACACCATATTTGGTCTTCTCGTCGGTGTTATAAGCATTTGAAGATAGAATACTAAATTTGGTGTCATGTTCGTATGACATAGTCTAGTAAAGAATAAAAATGGATAGCATTGTTAGTTTGTTTTTCATATAAAATGACTTGAAAGTTGAAACATGTTCCTGATACATGACAATAGAAAATGGACTTTGCTAATTTTAGAACATAAAATGATGAATATCGTTTATAAAATTCTTTGTTTTAAAATGCTGAATATAAAATCATATATATAAAAGTAAGGTTCCACTCTCTCCTTATTGGCGGAAAAACATTTAAGGCTTTCATTTTTTTTTAAATAAATAAATATTTATTAAAATCATTCAATACAAAATTTAATTACACTATAAGTTATAATCAAATGGCAAAGAAAATGAAAAGACTTAATCATATATCATTCAACAAAATAAATAAATAAATAAATGTTTATGACAATCATTCAATACAAAATTTAATTACACTATAAGTTATAATCAAATGGCAAAGAAAATGAAAGGACTTAATCATATATCATACAACAAATTTTATAAGCCTTATTGGTGGAAAATTATTTAAAATCATATATATAAAAGTAAGGTTCCACTCTCTTTATTGTTCCATTTTGTATTTATTTTTTAAAATATAATATTTATTTTTAACCAAAAAAACACATTTAATCATATACATTAATTCATACTTTAAATTCACACTTTACTACTAAAATGAAACTGAAAATTATATAAATTTCCAAAGACTATTGGTTTTCTTTATTGAATTCCAATTAAACACACTATAAGTTATAATTATAACTCCTCTAATTTAATTATTTTAAAAATGTAACTTACATCACTTCTTATCATATAAATAGTCATTCTCACATCCTTCTCTACCATATCTCATATCTTCATTATTCTCTTTGTTTTTTTTTTTTAAGTTCTTGCATGGGGTGAAAACTCATTTAAAATATCATTGTAAGAGTTTGATTAATTATTTAGTTTAAACTTTTGTTTTCAATTTTATTTATTTTTTGTTTTTATTTATTTTTTTATGTCTTCATTGTTTTTTATATTCTAAATGTAATACATATGTATAATAATATTTTATGGTTATAAGAAAATCAAGCTAAAGAAACCATCTTCATTCTTTTACATTGGATGTTTGTTTCTTTCTCACATATTCATGTATATTTAATTTATTTTCAAAAGTATGTAATTTTTTAACAAAATAAACTTTTTGTTATATAATTATCAACCCAATTTGTAAGACATTATTTTAAGAATAATGATCCTTATATTTAGTTTGTGATTCAACATGTAATAATACAAAGAACATTATAATTTGATTTATGGTTTGGGTAGTTATATATGTTTATTTCTTGGGAATTTTTAAGGTTTCACTCTCTCCTTATTGGTCCATTTAGCATTTATTTTTTAATTATAATATTTATTTTTAATTAAACCAAATATCTAACACATTTAGTCATATACTTTAATTCATACTTGAAATCCACACTTTACTATTAAATTGTAACTTAAATTATATAACCTTTCATTTTTTACATATACTGACCCAAGAAACTTTCTCTCTCGATGATGGCGGCGGCGACGAACCCTACGGTTTGATTTGTTCATGTGTGGGGAGGTTTCGATCGGATTAATTCATGGGTTTGATGCGGTTAGTTTCTCGGGCTATTATGGAAAACAGATCGGGAGAGAGTGTGGATGCAGATTTGAGATTAAAGGCTGGCGATTGGAAATTGATTCAATCTGGGTATCGGATTGGAGGGCGAACCAGGTTTCCTTATCTTCTACAAGGCAAAGATCTTCTTTCTATGGGGAGGGAGTAATCTGGGAGTTATTATGGAGTGGGTTATGCCGGATTCTCTTGATTTCAATTCTCGGATCCATGGGGATACTGCGGTGGCTAATTGATTCGATCTGGGCTGATTTGGGGTGGATTCGGATCGATTTTTGGAAGGTGTATTTGGTTAGTCGGATCAGATTGGTGGTGGATGCAAGGCAAATCCATGTGTATAAAGGGAGGGGAAAGCATCGTCTCCAGTACTCATCCGGTCTCATCTTCTCTGTTTTGCGATTTCATATTCTTTGCTTCTCTTTCTCTCGGTTTCTTCTGTTAACTATCTCGATGACTCAGTCCGATCTGATCAAGGGTAATGGGTCCAGTGGGAAGGCGTCCACGTCCGGTTTGAAGCGGAAGGTGAAAGTTCCGCTCTTTGATAACTCCTCGCTTATTGAGGGCTATGCTAAGACGGTTATTGGGAGATGTATGAACCCGAGGAAACAGGATATGAAATATCTTCTGTTCATGTTTCCCCGGATTTGGCAATTGGAGGGGAGAGTGGTTGGAGCTGACTTGGGCCTGGGGCGTTTCCAGTTTGACTTCGAGACGGAGGAAGATATCCTGGAGGTTCTGAAGATGGAGCCGGTGCACTTCGATCACTGGATGGTGTCTCTGGTCCGATGGGAGCCCTCTGTCGACCCAGCCTATCCGTCCGCTATCACCTTCTGGATTAGGGTGCTTGGTATCCCTCTTCAGTTCTGGGCTGACCCCACTTTCCGGTCCATAGGCGAGGAGCTGGGCCAAGTCCAAGAGGTGGACATTGATGGTGGCAGAGTTCGGGTGACGATAGATGGCTTTAAGCCATTGTGTTTTGAGACGGAGGTGGAGTTTGGGAATGGAGAGGAGATTTCGGTTACTCTGCGGTACGAGAGATTATTCGGGTACTGCCGGTTTTGTCACAGTCTGTGCCATGATATCGACCATTGTGCTTCTGTGGATTCAGAGCATCGTCTGCGGGATTTTGATGATGCGCCCGGTGATGGTGATAGGCGTCGGAGCCAAAGCTACAAGGGTGCTGTGGTTCACGATAACAAGAAAGGGTTGGATCCTGAGGGTAAACAACGGGGAAGAGGCAAGGGAAGAGAGGAGGAGGTGGATGCCAAGGCTGAGGGTGCGAGGCATCTTGAGCGATCTCGCTATGATAGCACTCGGGCCCGTTCTGGGTTCTATCATGGGGAACCGTCTGCTAGACCGAGAAGATACAACAACTATGCGTCACTTAATGCGCATAGGAAGTTTGTTACAGATGCGGTTACTAAGGAGGTGACTATGTTGGAGCCTGAGGAGTACGCTGCTAGTAGACCTAAAGCTAAGCAGACAAGGAAAGCCTTGTTTCAAGATGAAGGTGCTGTCCAAGCGGTACTTGAAGCGTCGGTATCAAGTGTGGAGGTGGGTCTGGAGTCCCTGTGTATTTCGGCGGAGGAACCAGTGGCAGTCGAGCCAGCGAATATGATCCTTGAGGAGCAGCCGCCGATGGCCCAAGTGTCATTTGAAGCTCGGCTGGAGTCGGAGATGCACGAGCTAAATGCTGAGGTGGTGAGTGAGGTTGTGGCTGAGAGCGCTGCTGATGGTGAAGTGGACTTCTCGATGGTGGAGGAGGAGAGTGAGCAGTTTCAACAGTCTGAGGTAGTGACAGCTAAAGAGGATATGCTCACAGATGATGTTGATCAAGGTGATGAGATGGTCGAGGGGAGTACAAACGTAGTAGCCCACATCAATGAGGCGGAGCCAAATGCAGAGGGGGCTGGAATGGAGAAGGGGCGCAAGGGCAAAGGGGTGGCTCTATTGGGTGCAAGCTCAAAGAAGAGGATAGCGACCATGCTTAATACTCCCCGCAAGCGTGCTGCACCAAAGTCGTCAGGATCACACGGGGAGGGAAACATGAAGAACCGTGATGGGGATAAAGGAGGCCCGGGTGGACCTAAACCACCTAAACCACCGGTTAATAAATGAAGATATTGAGTTGGAATTGCCAAGGTCTAGGGAATAAGGCTACTATCGGTTATCTTCGGGATTTATGGACTAAGCATAGGCCGGATTTTTTATTTTTGTCGGAAACAAAACAAGTATTTCTTTTTTTAGAACAATTTCAATCTCATTTTGGTTATAATAATTTAATTACGGTTGATCCAATTGGTTGTAGTGGTGGTTTGGCTCTCTTTTATAACAATAATATTTTTAATGTTTCAGTTTTATTCAAGTCCAATAGACTGATTGATGTTGAAACGGTTGTTAATGGGAAAATAGTGCATTTAACGTTTATTTATGGTGATCCGGTCCCTAAGAATCGGGATTTAGTTTGGGAGAGGTTAACAAGGTGGGGTTTAAGTAGAGTTACACCGTGGTTTATTATTGGGGATTTTAATGAGATTACAGGAAATCATGAAAAGAGGGGGGGTTAGCCACGACATGCTTCATCCTTTCTTGATTTTAATGGCATGATTAGGAATTGTGGCTTTCTTGAATTTTCACATATTGGAGACTGGCTATCTTGGCGGGGTTGGCGGGACAAAAAACCAATACGGTGTCGGTTGGATAGAGCTCTTGGTAATGCTGATTGGCATGGAGCCTTTTCGGATACTGTTATAGAATACTTGCCTATGATTGGGTCGGATCACAAACCGGTTTTAGCCCTTGTGTCAGAGAGAAAGTTTAGCCGGAATCGGCGCTTTATATTTGACAAGAGGTGGATTGGAAAGGAAGGTTTGATGGAAACAATTGCTTCAGGGTGGGGAGGACCTACAGATTTAGACTCGGGTTTTTTTGTGAATAAAATTGTTAACTGCAGAAGGGCTATTTCTAAGTGGCGGAAAACACAGGTTCCTTTTGGAAGGGATATTATTGAAGATCTAAAGAGAAAGTTGGAAGTGGCTCAGGCGGACGACACGAGTATACCGGCGGATATCTATGATTTGTCCAGTCGGTTAAGAAATGCTTACAAAGATGAGGAAATATATTGGTACCAAAAAAGTAGGAATCGATGGATGAAGGTTGGGGACCGCAATTCCAAATTCTTTCATGCACAAGCAAAAATGCGACGGGCGCGAAATCGAATCGTGGGTTTGTTTGACAAGGATAACGTTTGGAAGTCTGAAGATAAGGAAATTGGGGATATAGCGGGGGACTATTTTCGGGATTTATTTACAACGAGTGATCCCCAAGGCATTGCGGATGCGCTAACGGATGTTAAATCAGTTATCTCGCCTGAGGTAAATGATAGGTTAACAGTTTTGGCTTCGGAAAAGGAGGTTCATGATGCTCTGTTCATGATGCACCCGGATAAAGCTCCTGGTCCGGATGGTATGACGGCTTTATTTTTTCAACAAGCATGGGGTGTAATTAAGAAGGATTTGGTTGTATTCGTCAATGCTTTTCTGGCAGATGGGGTTTTTGATAAACGGTTAAATAAGACCAACGTTTGTCTGATTCCAAAGGTGGAGCGACCTACTAAGATGGCTGAGTTAAGGCCAATTAGTTTATGCAACGTTGGGTATAAGATTATTTCAAAAGTTCTTTGTGAGAGACTAAAACCGGTCCTTTCTAGTATCATTTCGGAAACTCAGTCTGCATTTGTTGCAGGGAGGCTGATCTCGGATAATATCCTGATTGCTCAGGAAATGTTTCATGGGTTGCGTACCAATGCGTCTTGTAAGAGTAAGTTTATGGCGATCAAAACGGATATGAGTAAGGCTTATGATAGAGTAGAGTGGGTGTTTATTGAAAATCTGTTACGTAAAATGGGTTTCTCGGAAAAATGGATTTCTTGGATTTTATGTTGTGTTTCTACAGTGGAATATAGTGTCTTAATTAATGGATGCCCTAGAGGGTCGATCAAGCCGGGAAGAGGATTACGGCAGGGGGACCCTTTATCCCCATACCTGTTTATCCTGTGTACTGAGGTCTTAATTGCCAAAATTCGAAAGGCGGAACATAATAAGTTACTCACTGGAATAAAGGTGGCGAATAAGGGTCCGCCTATCTCACACCTTTTGTTTGCGGATGATAGCTTATTTTTCTGTCAGGCGAATAAAGAGCAGTGTATGGTTATTCTGGAAATTCTAAAGGAATATGAGGCGATTTCCGGCCAGCAAATAAATTTTGCTAAATCTTCCCTCCAGTTCGGCCACAAAATTGAGGAAAACCTTAGGGTGGAATTACATAATATCCTTGGAATAGCAAATTTGGGTGGTATGGGATCTTATCTTGGTTTACCGGAGAGCTTGGGAGGAGCGAAATCAAAAGTTTTTGCGTTTGTTCGGGATAGATTAAATAATCATATCAATGGTTGGTCAGCTAAGCTGCTTTCAAAGGGAGGGAAAGAAGTGCTGATTAAGTCGGTGGCATCTGCTTTGCCTACGTATGTGATGTCGTGTTTTCGGCTACCGAAAACAATAACATCAAAACTAACCAGCGCGGTAGCAAATTACTGGTGGAGTACGAACGGGGTTTCAGGAGGTATGCATTGGCGAGCATGGGAGAAATTATGCACAAGCAAACAGACGGGTGGACTCGGTTTTAGGGATGTCTATGATTTTAACACGGCATTGTTAGCTAAACAATTATGGCGTCTGATGGATGCCCCGGATTCGTTGTTTGCAAGGGTTTTTAAGAGTCGGTATTATCGGAATTCAAATCCGATGGAACCACTCAAATCATACTCTCCATCATATGGGTGGAGGAGTATTACCTCAGCTAGATCTCTGGTTAATAGAGGACTTATTATACGGGTAGGATCAGGGGAGGCTGTTTCCGTTTGGACAGATCCCTGGGTCCCTGCTCAATTCCCGAGACCAGCATTAAGTAGTGGGTCGCCTATGGATCCATCTCTTCAGATTAGACATTTGATCGATCGTCAAACCAACTCATGGTGTTTAGATACGCTTGTTGTGCACTTTGACCCCGAGGACGTTGCGATGATAAGTGCACTACCTATTGGTAATCGGCCAGCGCCGGATGTTCCAGGATGGCATTTTACAAAACAAGGGAAATACACGGTTAGATCTGGTTATCATGTGGCTCGCATGCCAGAGCCGAAGATGTCTATTATTGCGGTAGAAGGACCGGATATTAATCCCCTTTTCCGAAGTGTTTGGCAACTACGATGCCCACCAAAAATCCAACATTTTATCTCGGTCTCAGCAAATTTAAGGAGTCGGGGGTTACACTGTGATGCGGAGTGTTCGAGGTGTGGAGGTTTAGAGGAGACGGTTAACCACACAATGTTTGAATGCCCCCCATCTAGACAAGCGTGGGCTTTAGCGAATATTCCAGTAGGTTCGATTAATTTCCCGACAGACTCGGTATTTGCGAATATGGCTTACTTATTCGGACTACCCGTTGGAAATGGATTGACGGACGTCTATCCTTGGCTACTATGGTATATATGGAAGGCGCGAAATGATAAAGTGTTCAATAATGGGATCCAGAGTCCGATGGAGGTGGTAGGGATTGCAAAGGAGGAGGCAAAGTCATGGCAGGAAGCTCAAGTCGACGGGATGGAGTCACAACATAGGCCGGACTCGGTCACTCCTCGGGTACGGCCACAGGGACAACGACTATCTTCATCTTTTGTAGGGTATAGATGCTTCATTGATGGTTCTTGGAAGGAGACAGATAGGTTTGCAGGTCTAGGTTGGTTCTGCCAACACGCACGGGATGGATCGATATCGATGGGAGCTAGGAATTGTAGACGGAGCCTTTCCCCTCTTCATTCTGAAGTAGAAGCCTTGGTGTGGGCGATGCAATGTATGATCGGGCACAATCACAGAGATGTTGTTTTTCTTACAGATTGTTCGGACTTGGTGGAGATGGTGTCTTCCCCGATTGAGTGGCCGGCGTTTTCTGTATATTTGGATGACATAGCTGTTGACAGGGAGGAATTTTCTTCTTTTTCTTTGTCTCTTATTTCACGAAGCGCTAATATCCAAGCGGATAAGCTGGCACGGCATGCCCGTACCACGCCGCTTTCTGTTCTGTATGTGAACAATTGTCCCTCGAATTGGCTGTGATAAGTCAATCTTTTTGTTATTGTTGACAAAAAAAAAAAAAAATTATATAACCTTTCAATTGACTATTTGTTTCCTCCATTTAACTTCAATTAACACACTATAAAATATAATTATAACTCCTCTGATTTAATTATTTTAGAATTGTAACTTACATCATATTTTATCCTATAAATACTCATTTTTACATCCTCCTCCACCATATTTGATATTCTCAATATTTTCTTTGTTTAATTTTTAATGTTCTTGCATGGGTTGAAAGCTCAATTAAGATATCATTGTAAGAGCTTATTATATATTTGGTTAAAACTTTTGTTTTCAATTATATTTCTTCTTTATTTTATGTACTTCTTCATTTTTTCATTGTTTTTTATACTATTAAATGTATAATAATATTTTATGGCTATAAGGAAATGACTTTATCGATGGGATTCAAAAATATTGATTTTTGACCATCGCACCACAAGAAAATCAAGCTAAATAAACCATTTTCATTGTTTTACTTTATATGTTTTTTTCTTTCTCACATATTCATGTATATTTATTTTATTTTCAAAGTATGTAATTATTTTAACAAAATATTTTTTTGTTATATTCAAACCAATTTGTAAGACACTGAAATAAATAAAATTTTATACACAAATAAAGGCAATTTTTGTGTATATTTATAAGTTTACACACATATTTGGATAAATTTCAACATTTTAGTGGTTGTTTTGATAAAGTTTGAAAATGGGGTAAATTTAAAAAGTGGTATTTTTAAAGGGGTATTTTTTAAATTCTCCCAATATCATTCCTATTTTTATCATTAACAATATTATTGTTTTATCAAAAAATACTTAAAAGTACTAAAGAAAATTACTATCAAAATTGATTAATTGAACAATTAATCAACGAATAAATTCAAAAGATATGGATGTATGCTTCTATTGTATGATTTAAATAAATAACATGTAAAAATGTCATAAGCATTAAAATTTATTTAATCTATTTTTAATAAGTAATAAATAAATTAAAATAATTAAATAAATATACAACAACCCGCGCATATGCGCGGGACATTACCTAGTAATAATTAAAGTTTACGATTATTTATAACATTAAATCAGCAAATAAAGCAAAGAGAAGATAATCAATAAAGAAAGACAAAAGAAGAAAAAGGAACTCTTAACACATGATATTCAAAAAAACATACAATAAAACATGAGACGATGGTATGAATCCATTAACCTTTACAATGACTCAGCGGAGAGCCACAGAGACAGTCGTTGCCGGCAAAAACACTTTCTGGAAACTTAGTCGCTGGAAGTTTTCCACAAAGATGGTTTTGACTCAAGTTTAGTGTCTTCAATCCGGCCACGCTCGCCGACACTTTACCGAACACTAAGTTCGTTGACAAATCAAGTGTCTCAAGCGTCTTCGAGAAACTCAGCTTCCTTAAATCGAATCGGAGTTTATTCCCTGACATCTGAAACTCTCGAAGTTGCACTTCTTCCTTCAAGAACCTCACTGGACTCCCTGAGATCTCGTTGTCCGAAAGATCGATGGAATCGTAGAGATCAGTTTGCCTTGTTTTCCATTCGTCTAAGCTCATCTTGATTCCGCATTTAGCTAGCTTTAAAGAGCTGAGTAACGACGCCGAGGTCACCCATTCTGGGATCTTTTCCATGTGGAAGTTGTTGTACGACAGGTCTAGACTCAAAATGTAATTCTTCACGTTCAAAACAGGGAATGGATCGGTTAGAAGATTGTGAGAGAGATTGATATTAGCTATTTTAGTCAGCTTGGCTAAACTCTTCGGCACGGTTCCGGAAAAATGGTTCTTGGAGAGATCAAGTGTGTCGAGCGATGTGAATCTTGATAAATAGCTTGGTATTGACCCCGAGAGATTGTTCTGACTTAGCTCGAGGAACGCAAGAGCCGGTGCAAGCGATGCGATCGAAGGAGGGAGCTTCCCGGAGAATCCATTGTGGGAAAGGGTAAGGATTCTGAGCTTAGTCATGGATTTGAAAATATCCGGTATTGTTCCAGAGAGACGGTTATCGTCAAGATTCAGATTTGAGAGGAGCTTGAGATTAGTAATCCCTAATGGTATGGTTCCGGATAAGAGATTACCGCCAAGATTGAGGTAGTTTAAACGAGTTAAATTGGATATAGAACTCGGGATTGAACCGCTGAACCGGTTTCCTTTAACGGTTAACGTATCTAAGCGGTTTAGCGCGCCGATGTTAGCTGGGAGAGGACCGGAGAGACGTGAATTCTCGAGATAAACATACTTTAGATGTGGTAATCGAAATAAGAATGAGGGAAATGGTCCAGTGATGTTTTTGAGATTGATAAAGACTACCCCTTCCAAATGTTGGAGTTTAGCCAGTGATGGGGAGATAGTTCCGGAGAGAAAGATATCGGCATCATGGGGCTCTATGCGGATAGTGAGTACGACGACGCGGTTGCCGTTAGAGCAACTAACACCGTCCCAAGAGCAGCAATCAGTTCCTTTCTTCCAGGTGTTTAGAATACCCGAAGGGTCTTCGGTTATAACGGATTTAAAAGCTAAAAGACCTGACTCATCATTGGGATGACAAGTGGCAGCTGTGGTGAGATTTAAACACCGGAGAAAGAACACGACGGTGAAGATGAAGAGATGGTGGAAAGAAGGAGAGTTCATTTTTGTAGTGAGGCTGAAAAAAAGGAATAAGATTGAATAGTTAATAACTGAAAGAGAGACTCGACTCGATCACCTATTAATACGTAAATAGTCAAAGTTGACCCATTTGGACCAATCCATTTGCGCGTGGCGATTATTGTAAAGTGTAAATTGATTAAATGAAAGAATAAAACGTGACAAAAATAAAATCTATATAGGCTATTTCATTATCTTTTTCTTTGTGAACAACTTTTATAAAATAGACTCAATTGTTCACTATCTTATAATTTTATATATGTCAAAAGGTCATTGACATAAAAAGTGCGCTTTTGACATTACATATTTTATTTAGCATTTTGAGGGAGAGATGTAGACGATTGAACGTTATAGGTTACAGTCTAAAACACGATTTGACTTTAGTAACTTTTCTTAAAATGAAAATAATATAATGGGACAACATTACTAAAACTTCGTAGCAAAAAGTATTCTTAGTAGTGACTTTTGTAAAAATGGAACTAATAGAATGGACAACATTTGGCATGTGGGAAATGAAGGACAAATGAATGCAAAAAGTTTTTTAGAACCTATGAGTTCAATATATATATAAATGATGGCAAGGTTCTCACCAATGTTAAAGCAAATTGTTTGCTTTATAAAGGAAAAACCGTGTGACCTTTTATGATAGTGTAAGAAAGACGAAGAGATCATCGAGAAAACTATTAGTCAGCTGATCCGAAACAAGTTGCTTCAGATTACTTCGCTAAGTTGTCGATGGTGACAATATATTACACAAAACGTGTTAACTTAAAAAACATATCCTATAATAGCATATTGACGTAGCTTATTTTTTATGATAGTTTAGGGTTTTCTGATAAGTTGTCACGTGGTTACGTTTGACTAACCACCATCACGGTAATGATTTTCTACACAAGTTTAGTTACTTTTAAACTTGTAAATTAATTGTTTCTTGCTATTCGTAATATCATTTGTCATTTGTGTGGCACTCGCAAGTCGCAACTAATATCGTGTAACATATTATAGATAGATGTATTACTTCTTATGTAAATTATTTATTTATTTATTTATAAATTTAACAAAAAAAATTTAAAATTTATTTATACTGGATTTTTAAAAATACTTTATAGCTTGAAGACATGACTACATGTAAACTCTTTTTTGAGACAAGTTAATGGTAAAATATTTTTGTCTCGTGTTCAGCAGGTAAATTTGGTGCGAATGTTACATTATTTAAGAAAATTTTAGAAATTTTAGTGTCTTGGTATCGTACTGTTACATTGTTTTCACTACAAATCTTACTAGACCTACGTGTTCTAGAAAGTCCAGACAGAAGAAATGTAGGTTCCTTGCCGCTAAGATTTACAAGGAGAAAGTGGAAAACCACAAAGACAGTCATTGTTGGCAAATGCGCTAGCCGGAAACTTTGTTAAGGGAAGCTTTCCACAAAGATGGTTTTGACTCAAGTTTAGCTTTTTCAGTCCAGCCAATGAAGCTGGCACCTTCCCGAACACCAAGTTCCTTGATATATCTAGGATTTTCAACGACTTTGTGAAATTTAGCTTCCCCAAGTCAAACCGGAGTTTGTTCCCCGACATCTGGAACTCGTCCAAAACTCCTGCCTGGTTTATAAACCTCGCTGGATTCCCTGAGATCTCGTTTTCCGAAAGATCGAGGTAATAAAAAGATTTGATGTTCACTGGCAACCAATCGTCTAAGCTCATGTTGATCCCGCATTTAACCAACTTCAAGTTGTAAATGGACGGTGAGGTAGTCACCCATTTCGGAATCGTGTTCAAATGAAAATAATTGTAGGAAAGATCCAGAGAGCCGATGCCGCTGGTAAGGTTTAAGGTAGGGAATGAACCAGTTAGAAGATTGTGAGAGAGTCTCAGATGGAAAATACTTGCTAACTTGGCGAAACCCATTGGCATGACCCCTGAGAATTGATTCCTAGAGAGATCCAACGTTGAAAGGGCCTTGAATCTTGATAAATAGTTAGGGATGGTCCCTGATAAATTGTTCTGGCTTAGATCGAGGTACGTGAGAGTGGGTGCGAGGGAAGCAATCGACAGAGGAAGTGTCCCGGAGAATCTGTTGCGACCGAGATCGAGAGCTCGTAGCTCCTTCATAGATTTGAAAACATCTGGGATGGTGCCTGTGAGGCGGTTGCCTCCTAGACTGAGCCAAGTTAAGCGAGTCAAATTCGATATCGAGCTCGGGATTGGACCGGTGAACCTACTATTATCAAGAGTGAGATCTCCGATCTTTAGTGTGCCGATGTTGGCAGGAATGGGACCAGAGAGAAGAGTATCTGAAATGCGAATTAAGTTTAGCTTTGGTAATTTGAAAAGGAACTGGGGGAAAGATCCAGTGAGCTTGAGATAGGTAAAGGAAACAGCCTCAAGGTGCTCAAGTTTGGCCAGCGATGGTGAGATAGTTCCCCAGAGAGTGCCTCGGCCAAGAGACGTGTCTCCTCCGAATATTCTTAGTTCAGTGACGCGGTCGTCGGTGATGCAAATGATACCAAACCAGGAGCAGCAGTTAGTTCCTTTCTTCCAATTGCTGAGCAAGCCCAAAGGATCTCGGGTTATACCCGCTTTGAAAGCTAAAAGACCTGCCTCATCATCAGGATGACATGTGGTAGCTCCGGTCGAAGTTAAACAACCGAGAGCGATAACAGCAGCAAAAAAGATAGTGTAAGAGAAAGAGTTCATGGTTTGTGTTTGTGGAGACGTAGAGAACAACTCGAAGCTATTAATAGAAAGGAGAGAGTATAATTATTTTTTTCTTTTTCAAAATCACGTTTCAAAATCAATAAGTTGACGGATTTTGACTAAAACCACGTCTTATAAACATAATGCTCCAAATTATCAATTCCCACTATAGGCTTAAAAACACTATCTCACTCAAGCGTATTATTTCTAAATACTCTTTACTCCGCACTCCCATGGATCACATGTGCTTTTTCTTTGTTTTATTTTTTAATTTTCTCAACTTGTTTGAATCTGAAGTCTACAAACATGTGTTTATATACCCAAGACACGTGAGATTTTTGTGAATCTAAATCGTATCATAGTACTGTAAATATATAATAAAAAATCAGTGATATAGCACTAGCAGGTCGCCAAGTGCATGCGTAGATATTTTAATTAAAATTTTCTTTTACGTAACTACTTTATCATTTATTGTTTTCAATAATTTATCTGGTCTTGTGTACATAAGTGGCCCTTCGGGTACTCGTTCGGGTTCAGGTCGGGTATTTCAAATTTTCGTGTTTTCGGGTTTAGAGATATATAACCTGTGTGGGTATTTCTAGATTTCGGATTCGGATCTGATGCGGACATCAGAACTATATCAAACCGGGAGCACACCAAACCAATCGGTTCACACACCAAACCGGTTTACATGGAGAATTTTGGAGAATCTTTGCCTAAATGGAGTTCTGATCAAGTACAAGACGAATGGTTAATTATTCACCATGATATTAACCCTAAGAAGTGCGACAGTTCAAGAGGGATCAAAAATCAGCAAGTCAAATCAGCTTATTATTGGGATATGACTGTTGCACTCTTTTTCCCTTATCTAGGGATTGTCCCAATTGGTTTACCTAGAAAGGTTTTTAATGAGACAACACCAAGTCATCAAGGAATCATTCACCATCCATATGATTCAAAGATGATAGCTGATGTACATTCTGATCTACTCGCGGACAAGCATGCTGAACTACTCGCTGACAAGCATGCTGAACTACTCGCTGACCGACTGCCTGAACTACTCGCTGACCGACTGCCTGAACTACTCGCTGACCGACTGCCTGAACTACATCAGATTGCGAGCTTTGAGGATTTGAAGACTTTTAACACTTGGATCAGCCATGAAGGGAGTCCACACATTCATTTGATTCACCAAAAGGCCCCAGCCCATGGAGAACAGCCCAAGAGAAGACCCAAGTCTAAACCACCCTTTTAATCAAGGCGATTGATCTACTTGGAGCAAGATAAGGAAAATCTCCTTTACCTTCATATGCACGTGTCTCAAAGCTACATATGGAAACCAGGAGAACCTCTAAAGCCACCAGAGAATATTTGGAGTATATTCACACACAATAATAGCCATTGGATCAGGTGGATTCAATCATATTAGTACTCGCCTTTTCCGGACTCGATTGTCATCAAGGCACAACGACTCTTGCCTATTAAGTTCATGTGTGTGATACAGCATCTCCAAGTGCATAAGAAGCTTCCAAGACGTCACTATTACCTTCCCAAGTTGACGAGATACAAGGCACACCTCACTTGCCTTATTTGGACCGATTCTACACTCAATGGTCCAACATCCATATTTTCATTAATTGTTGCGATTTGTATCTTCTTTATAGGTTTAGAACGTGTCTACTCAGCCTATATAAGCTGATCATTAGTCTCATTGTAAAAACACCCTTGATCAATTTAAAGTAATAGAAAGTATTCTTCTTGTCAAAGTTTGAGTCTTTGTCAATCTTCTTCTTTAGTTCTTTATGAGTGAGTCACTTAGTTCTTTAGAAACCTACGGATTAAGTTTGTTGTGTGATTCAACAACCTTCATTCGTCCATTGATCGAGTGAGTCGATTATCCCACTGATTGAGCGAGTCAATCACCTGAACTATTCCCTAAACCACCCACTGATTCACGAGAGAGTGCTTCTGGCCAGCTCGTGAATTCCACCTTCCGCAAGCTAAGCTTGGAATCTCTTGATCATCAAGTGATCTAAAGTTTGGAGTGATTTCAATCTTGCATCATCTGGTATCAGAGCTTTAAAAGCTCCTATCCCCAAGGTTGTATCTTTTCAACCTATATTTGTTTTTCTGTTTTTCTTATTATTTCTATTTTATATATATCTATAAAAAAAATCAAATAAATTTTTATTCCTTGCTTTAATCTTGTTATTTGCTTCAGTATTTCATTAACAAAAAAAAAATTATTTTAATTCATTTTCTTATTTATTTCGGATTTATTAAAAGAAAAGCCATAAAAATCATATTTTTTGTTATTCTAAATTAATTTTTGTATTTTATTTTTTATAAATCCAGAAAATAAAATAAAAACTGAATTTTTTTCCTTTTTGCTATTTGAATTTTTTGGATTTACCAAAAAAAAATTAAAAGAAAATATTCATTTCTATTTTTTTAAAATATTTTCCTTATTTGTTGATTTACTTTTTGATACATCTTTATTTTGCTTGTGCAAGATTCTTCTTTCACGAAAACCAGAGCAAATATGGAGTTTATTGAGTTTTTCTTAGATGAAGAACTTCAAGGAGAAGAGCCCTATCAAGTCACGTCGGATGAGGAAGACAACTATGGAACGATCTCGTGGCGGCGAGATGATAGTTCAGCTTCTGATTCAGGAGATGAACCAGACCATGAAGCACCAGAACCAGAACCGCCTGACTTATAAAACCGCAATAAAGGCTATTCTAAACCATGGATTAAATTTAGTGATAATTTTTCCAGCCATGGTTCAAAATCTCCATTGACCCAAATTATGTCTTTTTCAGAACAAGATGATTATCTTAAGCGAAAAGAAGACATGGAGTATAAAAAGGCAACAACAAAGGGCAACCAGTATCGACGTCCTCCAAGGCGTGAAGATCTTGAATTTTGGTTTTCTTGAATTTTGAAAATCTTGCCACATTAACCCGGTTCTGTTATCAGTTTTTTGGTTAATTTGATAACCGAAATTTAGAGTTTATAAAATATGGATTTTCCGGTTATTTAAGGATAATTTCGGGTTTTTCTGGTTTTTCGGTTTTATATCAATTTTTTTTTGTTATTTCAGATTTGGTTATTTCGGAGAGTTAGGTTATTTTAGGGGTGAATATCAGTTTTTTTAAAAGGTTAAAAAAAATCAGTTAACATTAACTGATAACCAAACCAAAGTAACCGAAATAATTCGTTTCCAAATTATTTTTCTTTTTCTACCAATCGGTTTACACCTAATAACCGTACCAGAAGCGAACTCCCAAAATTTTGGTTCGGTTCGGTTTGGTGTTTTAACCTAGAGCTAGTTTTTTTTTCTTTTCCAACTTTAAACATCAAGTAAGCCAATTCAGTTACTACACAGTAAGACTTTTATTACTAAAAATGTGCTAGGTTTTAGTTCAATAGTCACAACTTTACAAGTAATATCACCAATTTATACCTTCAACATTAATCAGAATCGCCAACCGGAAGCCAGTCACTGGAATCACCTTCGGAGTCCTTGCTATGTCCAGCTTGACTCTTGCTGAGCTGAACCCAGCTTGAACCGCTTGCGTTTGATGCTGGTCGTTTCAGTGTACTCTTGTTGGAACTTGGCTTCTCTGAGAGGTCGTCTACATCTAAATCACTAAAGGAGATTACTTCTTCATCTCTGAAACTCCTTCGTCTTTCTTCAGATGATTCATCACTTGTCTCTCTCTGTTCAATTTTTAGTGTCTCTATATTGTCGATGACTCCCTCCACGGTTTTTGTTGCCTTACTGCTGCTGCCTTCTTCAGGAGTTTCGTGACCAACAGAGCTCTTGCTTGACCCTGTCTCTTTGTTTTGCAGCTTTAGTAAAAGTTGATCCCTTGTTTCAAATACCTGTGGCCACGCAATATAGTTATCAAAGCTTCAGAAAAGGGTACCATAGTGACATGTAAAAAATGTAGAGCAAATAAAAAACAAAGAACCATCCAATTTCAAAAGCATCAGACAAATACTTAATGAGTGTACAGTTTTTCCAGAGGCTAAACTTGTTCTTAGTGCAATCTGTTGAAGGAGTCATTATATCATAGCCTTTTTTTACATCTTCAGAAAATTACGAATTAAAACATAGTATCAGATACTGAACATTTAGCAGCATGCATGTCCAGTATAGAGCCTTACCTTGCAGGTTGCTAAGAGTTCAAAATCATGTCCATTCAGTCTCGGCATCAGCAAAATAAAATAAATCAGCCAGAAGTGTTCATCATCCATGTAACTGCTAACTTCATTCTTCACAGCTACAAGGTCAGGAACCAGATGTTCAATGGCTGATGCATGTGCCTTCTGAGCCTCAGACAATTCGAATTCTGCAATGCGGACACAAAACGTCAAAGATTAACTTCAGCACAATTCAGTAGGCAAAATTATAAACCACCAATGCTTTTCTACTGGAAGTGCTTAGACAGTATTTCCAAGCAAACTTTGCCTATTAACTAGGTTGTACAGCAAGAATATAGGTTCTTATGTGTAAGTGCTACAAAATTATTTTCAAGCTAATGAAGCATGTGTACTAAGTTGTACAGAATGAATATATGCTTTTCGAAATAAAAAACAAAGATTTAAAGTGGCAAATGGATATGTGATCCACAGACAGTAATAGGAAGCATGAGATCCTAAAGATCTGGGATTGAAGAAATGTATCCCAAGAGAAGACTGCTGAACCGGTCAAGCCTAATCTTAATCCCTCTAGAGATCCATCTAAAGAACAGGGTCGTCTAAAACCAATCAATAGTAGAAACAATCAAAAGGGTATCCAAAAAGGTCTATAATATAACACAACAAGAGGGGAAGACTGAAGCATAACCATGTTTGGCAACTGAAAAACGTCAACTATCTTTTCAAGCACAATCACGTTTCCCCTGTAAGTTCTTTGACAATATCTCAAGCTAACCAAGATTATATACTGGATTGTACAGGACAAAGATATGCGGAAAAAAAAAAGATTTAAAATCTGAGACAAAAGTGACAAATGGAAATGAGATCTGCAGAGATAATAGGAAGTTAGAGATCCTAAGTCCCAGGCTTAGATTAATATAACCCACAAGAACACTGTTGGACGGTCTATCCTAAATCTAGAACCCCACAAGAAACCCTCTAAAACAATGAATACTACAACAAATCAACTGTAGAAACAACCAATCTTTCCCTAACAAACACGATAAGAAATCATAACTAATCTTCAGCAAAATTCACCAACTAAAACTTTCCACAGCGTTGTTTGGAAAAAAACGAAACCACTGATGTAATTTCCTCTAACTGCTTTCACAATACTTCCAAGCTAAACAAAGCCTTTAAACTAAGTTGCACAGAACAAAGATATATACCACTAAAAGTGAAAACAAAACAACAAAAATTTAAGCTCTGACACAATAAGTGGCATTAAAAATTGTGATCTACTAAGATAATTGGCAACTAAAATCCTAAAGACCCAGGCTTGTTCCCAAGAGTAAGTCAACTATATCAATGCAGCTTAACATGTTATGATTCCTATACCAAACTAAACAGATTCAGTTCTTCATGGAGATGATTACCCGTATTGAGTGACAATGGAAAATCTGTCCAGCAACCTGGTCTCGTAGCGATTTTAATCGCGAAATCGACAACTTCTTCAGAAATCCCAGGAACTTGATCCAAACCCTCAACCTCAAACACAGATCTTTTACTACTGCTATTACTTTTACTAGGGAACTGAAGCAAATTCGATGCGAAATTTGTGAAATTCCCACGAATCTCAGCCAGATCGTTGCGGATCCCGACGAGTGCTTGCTGAGTTGGTGAATCAGATGAACGGTGGCGTTCTTCTACAGGAGAAGCAGACGGAGGCGGTGCTAAGAAAGCTGCAACGCCGCGGAGTAAGGAAGATAGATCTTCTTTAACACCGCCGTGAGTAGTGGTGGGAGAAGAAGGTTCGGGATCGTCTTCATCGCCGCGAGATTTGAAGAGCCACGACATTGTTTTACGAGTGACGAAGGTTAAAAAATTGGGGTTTTCAGGTTTTGTGCCAATTTCAAAACAAATACAGATTTTTGGGGTTAGGAAGAGAGAACGGTGCGTTTTGGAAGGTATCGATTTGATAATTTTTGATAGGCCTGGGCATTTGGATATCGGATCGGGTTCGGTTCGGATTTTTCGGTTTTCGGATTTTTTGGATATTGATTTTAACATCCATTCGGATATTTATAAAATTCGGTTCGGTTTCGGTTCGGATAATTCGAATTTCGGTTCGGTTTGGATATAATTGTGATAATTAAATTTTAACCAAAAATTTATCGGATTCGGTTTTATTCGGATATTTTTTAATCCAATTATACTCAAATAATCCATACTATCCAAATATAAAAAAATAAATAGAAATGAGGCAAATGACAAGTTCAAAGAACCAACTAACATAATACCATACTAATATATAAAACTGAAGCATTAATTCCTAATGAAAAAGTAGCAAAATTCAGTAACATCCTAAATCAAATTGAAAATAATTTTTCAAAAATTTCAAGACCATGAGAGGAGGAAACTCAAGCTTCTACCCATCTATAATCAAGATATGGCAAAAAACGATATTTAAAGTATATGCGGTTAATGTATATATCTTTAAGATATTAGAGTATATATTGTATATATCCTAAATATATTAAAGTATATATTATAAGTTTAGTTTTATATGGATATCTATTGGATATCGGTTCGGATCGGGTTTAATCCGATATCCAAAAATAATGAAAGCTAACAACCATTCGGTTATTTTCCCAATATCGGTTCGGTTTTAATCCAATTTTTTCGGTTCGGTTCGGTTCGGATTTTCGGATTCGAATTTTATGCCCAGGCCTAATTTTTGACATGATTATGGTGAAATTTATTTTATTTTATTTTACTTATCCAAAATTGTATACTGTATTAGTTATTTTTTTTTTTGTAATGGAAGGATAAATATAAAAGGAATTTTTTTTGGTAGAAAAATGTAAATGGAGTTTGAAAAGAGTATATTAAAATTGTGGGTTATTGAAATTATCATTAGATAACTAGTAACCTAAATATGATATTATTCTTAAATTTTGAAATAGTTTTCTTCTTTAAGTTTAAGAGAGAAACGAGGATGATTGGTGAATAAAAAATTTAGTATGTATTTTACTACAATAAAAACATGAGTAAAATCGAATGAGAACCAAAACTCTGATTAGATTGTCTCGGTGGATTATCTTTTGTGAGATGATTATTTTCTTGTTTTCGGTTTCATTGCAATGTACCAAAGCTTATGTATGCCTCTTTAATAATGTATTGACTCAATTAGTTAGTTTTCTTTCAGTTTTTTTTTTCTGATCGCTTTTGTACCTATTTTAATATCATTAGAGCAGTCAATTGGTCCATCCACAGACTATTGGACGTGTCCAGATGGACAAGTATATTTATGGGCTATATCTGGACGGTCCATAATGGACATGGGTCTAAAATGTGTCCATGTCCAATACCCATGGACAACCTATTTTCATTTTTATTATTTTTCTTCATAAAATCTTGATTCAAAGATGAATTTTTTATTTTCTATACTATTACTTTTTATTGAGACACTAATCATGATAATCTAAAAATTAACCTATTAAGTAATTTTACTTTTAATTTTCTATACTATACTATTACTTTATATATAGTAATAAGAATTAATAGTAATAAATATCCAGAAAGCGTGAAACCCAAGGAGCCGCTCCTTCCGCTTCTTCCTCCAACGGTGTTCCTCCGGCAAGTTCCTCTTCTGATCGGTGATTACTGCTAAGGTGAGACCTCTCCTTGGTGAATCTCGTTTCCGGCGACAAAACCGTTTTCCACACTTGATGTCTTCCTTTCTGTCAATTTCGAGCCATTCTTGCCACTTACCGATGTCTTCGGTTGTTTTCCTTGCTCGTGCTCCACCACCAGAGCCTCTGTCTCCGCCGACTCCACCGGAACCTCCAGATCCACCAGACCTTCAAATATGCTAGTTCTTTACAAATCTTCTTATCCAATCGTTGATTTCTTCTTCCTTCAAAGCGTATGAATCGCTCATCCTCCACCTCTCCTCCGTTTTTTCTGCCGCCAACGAGGTTCTCTCTCCTTCCAACAAAATCTCCCCTTCTCGTTGGGGTGTTGCTTCCCAATGAGTCTCTCTTTGTAATCTGGTTTGAAGAGCGTGATACTTGGCTTTGTACGTCTTCTTCAACCACGGCTGATGCCCACATCTTCAACCCACGTACGCGCTTGGTCTTCGCCCACTAATTCTTCTGAGTTGGGAGTGTTTTGGAGGCTTGTTGAGTTTGTGGATCTGGTTTTGTGGATCTCAAAGGTAGTAGCTTATTCTGTTTTGATGAGCTTAGATACTTTTGTGTCTTCTTTAATGCTCTCTTGCAGCACCCTTATCGCTTTGATGCGTTCATTTACCGCAATATGCAGATTCTATCTCGATTTGTCTATTGTCTCACGGCAACTTAGACAGAGATCTTTGAGCAATTTCAATCGGCCATTTAAGCAGGTTCATTGGGGCTTTCAAAGCTCTCATCTCTCCTTTACGGAGCTTATTATCCTCCTAACTACTTCACTTGTGTTTGGTGGTAGTGTTTTATGGAACATTGCTTTTAAAACTGATATGCTTAATGGAGAAGCGGAAATTGTTGTTCACGGCTGTTTTTGTTCAGCTTTTGCTGGCAGTTTGGCGTTAACTACTCTGGAGGCTCTATTTCCTCCTCTTTGTGGTCTCGATCTCTTTGTATTCCCAACTGCAGATTTCACTCGAAGCTCATCACATCACATTAACCATCATGATTGATTACAAGGTTATTTAACCTGATAACTTAACCGAAGTAAAGTATATGCGGGATCGATCACAAGGAGCAATGGTACACTAATGACTTGCGAGACTCGTTGTTGTTTGATTTTCAGTTTTGTAAATAAAAAATGCAAATAAACAGAAATTTAAACTTATGAATTAAAGCATTGGGCAGCAGGGTATTTTCAGAGAATCAATCAATAACGAATAAAAGCAATAAGGAATTTAAACATGAAGAATCGTTCTTGAACATGAACAGAAGTTTAGACTAATTCTCTCTCAAGACATTAATCACTAAATTAAACTATTCAATTACTGAACTCTCATTTGTAATTTCCTAGCCAAATTCGCATTATCAAACATGTTCATTTGATTCACAAAGCATTCTAACATCAACTCTCGCAGGTTAGAAATACAATGCTCAATTTACATTCATTCATGCATTTTATCGAACATCTCTGAAACACATAAAAGCCTAAGTTCTAAAATAGGGTGATCAATCCTATTCTAGCATTGAGAACATGCAAATTGATGAACCTAAAGAATAAGAATTCCCTAAGACATCTAATCCATCAAATCATTGAATTCTCCTACTTGGAACCCTAAAACCCAATTAAGAGACTACTCAGACATAACATTTGAAACAAAGAAAATAGATTTTGAAGGAAACATGATTCAATAGATTAGAATAAGAAAAAGGTGTAGAAATCTTCTCCAAATTGTCAAAGAGGATCAATCTCAATCTCTATCGTAGAATGAAAAACAGGTCTTTTTGGGTTTTAATATCCATTACAGAAGAAAATAGCAATTAGTTCCGGTTAAGGAAACCGAATTTGGTAGGGACCGATCAGTCTGAAAGATGGACCGATCGGTCGTTCTGCTCCTGGTCTTGTCCGGGTAAATGGATCGATTGGTCCAAGGTGAGGACCGATCGATCTCCGTGCTCTGATCAGGTCCGGACGAGTGGATCGATCGATCATTGCGCTCCTAGAATGTGTCGTCCGTTTGGACCGATCGGTCTGGTGATGGAACGATCGGTCCATGCTCTGCATTAGCTAAAGTTGCACTTCCTTGCCAGAAACTAGTCCAAAACGCGCCAATTCCGCTCCAACCGCTTAGTTCCTGCTCAAGACTCAAAACACGACTCGAAAGACACGAAAGACGGACTAAAAAATGAAAAACGACTCAAAATAGATATAAAAGAAAGGGTGAAAGACTCTAAAAACACTGTATATCAACTCCCCCGACTTAGATTCTTGCTTGCCCTCAAGCAAAACAAAAATCTTAACCAAGAGAAGAGGTTTGAAAACGCGAGAATTCTCATATTCTTTTGGGATCATGCTCTTAATCAATTGCCTGCAAACCACTATCACAAAGATCATATCAAACCGTACAATAATGTACTTCACCATGACATCATGAGACCCCTAAATCACAAAGAACTTCAGAATCAGATAACTTAAGCTTATAACATTCATTAGCAGTTTCGTGCACTCTCACAAAGGGGATATCGAACACGTTATGGTCTAGGTGTAAAGGCTTTCTTAGGTGGCTCAATGTTTAAGGTTTAGCAGTAATACGAACGGATACAAACATTATGAAAAATCACTATGAGACACAGCCCAATTGGGAGGTACATAACTTCCCTCTAACTCGGATCATCCTAACCACATCAAATCTCAAGGAAAAATCATATCACCTTAACCAAATCAAACCCCAGACAAATCATAAGTATCATAAATGCTTTTCAAATAAAACCAAAGACATAACAACTTTTCCAGTTCCATTCTTTCTCCTTTCCCGTTCTTTTCTCTTTTTAATTATTTTTTTCTTTTTTTTTTAGTTTTTTTTGGACGGGGGAGTGGAACCGGTTCTCGTCTCACAAACTGCATCAACAAAACTCAATCATGATCGCTCATAGCACATGCTCATGAATATAACAATATAACCACAAGAACTCAATGTCAATCATCCCAAACAACTACAATTACAATCCTAATTAAAAGAAAGCTATGTCGGTCTGTATACTCCATAGTTTTTGCACATGAATGCACATGATGACAATGACATAAGAATGCATGTGGTATGAAGCATGGATAGGGCTAAAGGTGTGGTACTAGAATAAAGATGAGTCTAGCCATTCGGAGTTTACAAAGAGTGGTAAAATGACGCGGATTAAACTCTGAATGTATGATCCATTACATGATTACCAACCCCCTAAGTAAGATATAACAAGTCAAGATTAAATTCAAATAAGCAAGGTTAGGCTCAAATCATCCAAATTTCGAAGTGAGGGATTATACGAGTGATCTAGTCATGAATTTTCCTGAAGTTCCAAGTTATCCTTAAACAATGCTAAATGGTCCCAAAGAAACGAAATCAAGCAAGGTGCAATTCCCTAAGAAAAGCTCATAGTTCTCATACAGAATTTTGACTCAATAAAACAGACACGATTTGACTCGATATAACAAACCGACAGACTCAAGAAAACATCAAAACGAATCATAAGAAAAGCAAACTGCATCAGTAGACCATTGACACCGCCCTGAGACTAAGTTCACACCGTCTCGGTGTGAAAATAAATCCCAGAGAGGCGTCAGACAGATTCAAAGAAAAGCAAAATAAAGAAAAGAAAATGGTATATAACAAGGGAAATAGAAGGTGTACGCTGCTCAATGGTAATGTGGTGGACTCTCACTATAGCTGTGCGCCTGGCCTGGCTCCCTTCTGCTTCTGTTTAGACGGACGTCTGCAGAATGTACAGCTGTACCACTCGGGCCAGCAACATCCTCACTATGCTTGCGGCGGTTCTCATGTCCAATGGCTAGTCCATATGTGCTCTTAGCTTCCACGGTTTCTTCGTCTGCGTCTGCTGAGTTCTGATCTCCTAAAACCTCAGAACCGTCATCCTCTGTATCCTCTCCCTGTGTACGTGAACTCGAAGCAGAAGAACATGGTCTAATCTTCATCATCGCTCTCCACATCCGACGCATCATAGTGTTGTTAGTCTTCTGAGACTCAACAACCCACTGCAACTGTGCAGACATATCTCCAGGTAGAGGCGTAGGCTATAGTCGGTATCGTCCAGGACTGTGAGGGAGGAGCCTGTGGGGCTGAGGAGATACTCCTGTTAGGGGTCCTCCTCGTCGATCTCATCATTACTAGCCATTGCTGCTTGTACAGTCTGGAAAACTCGTGTAGATCCTCTGCGTCGAGTAGGTACGGGAGGAGCAGTCTGAGCATGGTTGGTAATCAGCAGTGCAGAACTAGGGAGAAACACCACATTCTCCTGAGAGAGAAGCACAGTGAGAGCTGGATTGGGGAGGTTACAGTACAATGGTAGGCCTTCAAGATCCCAAAACTTGTAAACATATCGCTTGACCAGAATATGGCAATGCAACAAGTAGTCGATATCCACTTGCACTATACTATCATTTACTATGTGGTAGATAAATCAATACATAGTGAATGAACAAGGGAGGCAGAAAGGTACCCATGAACAGCTACTTAGGAGGGTTGAGCTTCACTTTCACAAACATCTCGCACATAATGGCTGTATAGTTCACTGTAAGCGTAATGGGGATGTTGAATTTTTCCAACAGATGTCGAACTCCATGAAAGAGCATCCACAGCTCATCATCCCGAACTAATCCCGACACAAATCTTCTTATCCACAGAAGATAGTATTGCTGATGATCTTGACACAAATACGGAGGACCGAATTGCGAATGGTAGTAATCTTCGCGCCCCGTGACGTGTACGGCCCCTGACCAATCAAAACCCATAAATCACTTGAGTCTTTTGTAGGAAAACGTTGGAAACGAATATCGTCTCCCTTGGGAAACCCATAGACCTCACAAAACTCAAAGAGTGACATAGAAAAGTGCTTCTTGTTCAAGAAAAATGTGAGCGTTCCCTCACTCGCCACAGGGTCTTGAGGATCACTGTAACGAAGACGACATGTGGCTAAGAACTCCTTTACTAATTTCGGGTATGTGAAGTGTTCTAGCTTCCAAGCGTTCCCAAGGCCTATGGTCTGAAACAATGTCTCTGCATCTTCATGTAGTCCAAGGTGTCTCAAAGCGTCTGAACAACCACATCTAGTGGGATGAACTTCGACCGAGCTCAGAGCGGCCAAACACTTAGTATCAACGAAATCCCATTTCTTCTTGATAGGCCGAGTATTTGGATTTACGTTCGTGGTATTTTGTCTTCGGCTTTGTTCGCCCCATCACCTACAAAACATGAGATTTGGCATTAACCAATTTACAACTTGCAAACCAACAATTAAGCACAATTAAGCTCAAAATCTCAAGTAATCGAACAATTAAGCACAATTGGGAATATGATAATTCAAGAATGAACTAGTGTTACTTAGTCATAAGCATAGCACAAGAATCTAGCCACAAAGCCATGAAAATCAAACTCCTCTTTAAATTTTAAGCTCATACTCGATTTTACATAATAATCCAAAAATCAAACTCCCAAATTTCCAATAATTTAGCAATTAAGCACCATAAGCAAGCTTCCCAACCGAGTATGAACTAGAATCTAACAGAGTTTCATCATGCAATACAAAGAAGCTAGAGATTTTGGAGTTTAGAGACAACCCATGTGAAAAACCGGTCTGTAATAGGGAATTTCGAACTCATACCTTTGTAGATCGACCAAAAAACCACCACCAACAGAAAGAGGATGAAAAATTGAGTGGATTAGAGCCAAAAATCGTTAAAAACCGTTAAGAATCGAGAGAGATATAAAGATTTCAATTTTATGTTCTAAGAGTTCTTCAAGAAGAAGAAGAAGAACAAAATCGGGTTTTATGAATTAGAATCTCTTGGTGCTGCTCAATTTTAAGGGCTTCAACCAGTTAAGATTTGTTTGATTTTCAAAAATTGGTTAAATTTTGATTTTTGCTCGATTCTGGTTCGAAAACTAACCTGGGACCGATCGGTCCGACGAAACGACCGGTCGGTCCTTTTCCACCTGGTATGGCACGACTCTTTCGACCGATCGATCCGACGAGACGACCGATCGGTCGTTTTCCCCCTGGTTTGGTAGTACGGAATCGATGATGATGAACGGCCGATCGGTCTGATGAAACAACTGATCGTCGGTTGCTTCCTGGTTTTCTAGAACCAATTCGATCGATCGGTCCACGAGAGGAACCGATCGATCCCCTCTTTCTGCACATAGAAAACTAAAAAGCAGCATAAAACACTGGATTGATCGGTTTAGAGTTGGACCGATCAATCCGTCACTCCCAGCAGAGTGGAATCAAAGCAGAAAGATGAAAAAAAAACAAGTTTGAAAACGAGAAAACCAAAATATATACAAGATACCTAGTGGGTTGCCTCCCACAAAACGCTTGTTTAAGATCTTTAGCTTGACCGTAATGAGCTCTTAAGCTAGATTGGGGTCTGTAAGAGGAACCGTAGTGACCTCTTCAGAATTGGACTCCGCAAGATACGGTTTCAGTCTCTTTCCATTTGCTGCAAATGGTTCACCGTCGTTACTCAAAAGCACCACAGAACCATTAGGAAAGAATGAAGTTTCCCAGGGAATAGCTTAAGCCTAGAGTTGAATAGGAGCACCTTATCACCTTCAGTGAACTTCTTCAAATACCTGTCATGAAGAGCTTTGCTTCGTTCTTTGTAGATGCGAGAGCTCTCATAAGCATTCAAACGAATCTTATCTAACTCATTGAGCTGAACCAAACGAAGCTCTGATGCAGGCTTAATCTCGAAGTTCATTAATTTGGTTGCCCACAAAGCTTTGTACTCCAACTCTACCGGTAAATGACATTACTTCCCATAGATGAGGTTGAACGGTGTAGTTCCAATGGGAGATTTGAAGGTGGTCTATATGCCCAAAGAGCATCATCGAGTTTTGCAGCCATGTCTTTTCTAGATTTACCCACAGTCTTCTCCAGAATCCCCTTAATCTCCCGGTTTGAAAGTTCCACTTGGCCACATGTTTGAGGATGATAAGCCGTGGTGAACTTGTGCTTTACAATATGCTTCACCAACAAGTTTGCAAAAACTTTATTGATGAAATGTTTTCCTCACTCACTAATCACCACTCTTGGAACCATTAATCTTGGAAAGATGATGTTCTTAAACATTTTAAGCATCACTATAGCATTATTCTTTGGATTGGATATGGCTTCAACCCATTTAGAAACATAATCTACAGCAACCAAGATATACTCATTCCCATAGGATGATGGAAAAGGATCCATGAAGTCAATTCCCCACACGTCAAACACCTCCACTTCGAGAATGAAATTCTGAGGCATTTCATTTCTCTTGCTTATATTACCCTTGCGCTGGCAAGCATCACACTTTGCAACAAACCCATGAGCGTCTCTGAACAAATTAGGCCACCAAAAACCAGCTTGGAGAACCTTAGTGGCAGTCTTGAAAGAAGTAAAGTGTCCTGCATAATCTGAGGCGTGACAATGGTGAAGGATGCCATCAACTTCACTCTCTAGAATACATCTTCTAAAAAGGTTGTCAGCACACTTCTTGTAGAGATAAGGCTCGTCCCAGTAGTAATGTCGAACATCTCTCAAAAACGTTTTCTTTGTGTAACCGGTGAAATCAGGCGGTGGAACATCACAAGATAAGTAATTAGCAAATCAGCATACCAAATTACTCTCCCATGTGTGTAATTTCATGAGCTCAAGAGCGTTTTTATGTGCTCTCTCCACTTCAGCAATGTAACAATCTTCAATTGATGCTAGCTATTCTCCTGGAAGGGTATCTCTCATAGGGATCTCGTCCTCAACTCATAGTCTTGACAAGTTATCAGCTACCCCCTTCTCAATACCTTTCTTGTCTTTGATCTCCAAGTCAAACTCCTGCAGCAAGAGTATCCATCTCAATAATCTCGGCTTGGCATCTTTTTTAGACAATAAGTATCTCAAAGCAGCATGATCCATGTGAAAAATGACTTTAGACCCAACCAGATATGATCTGAACTTTTCAAAAGCAAACACTATTGCAAGGAGCTCCTCTCTGGTGGCATAATTTACTTGTGCTCCATCAAGAGTGCGACTGGCGTAGTAAATAGCTTGCAATTTCTTATCCTTTCGCTGTCCCAAAAAGCGCCCACAACATAATCACTGGCATTACACATCACCTCAAAAGGCAGCTCCAATCTGGTGGTTGCACAATAGGAGCACTCACTAAAGACTCTTTAATCGTTTTGAATGCCTACAGACAGCTCTCATTGAACTCAAACTTCTGTTCCTTGCACAACAACTGCGTGAGAGGTCTAGCAATCTTAGAAAAATCTTTGATGAACTTCCTGTAGAACCCAGCATGTCCCAGAAAGCTCGTGACTCCTTTAACAGAATTCGGTGGCTGCATACTCATCATAACTTCAATCTTAGCTCTGTCAACCTCAATACTCTTTTCTGAAATCTTGTGCCCAAGTACAATGTCATCCCGCACCATGAAATGACACTTCTCCCAGTTTAAAACCAAGTGTTTGTCCTCGCAACGCTGAAGTACCCTGCATAGATTAGACAAACAAGCAGCAAAAGATATACCATGCACAGAAAAATCATCCATAAAGAGTAATATGGATGGGTTGACAGTCTTTCAAGCATTTGATCAATAAAGAGTAGTGGAAAATGATCTTTACGGGTTGCAGAGTTAAGTTTTCGATAATCAATGCACATACGGTGTCATGTGACCGTTCTTGTTGGTATTAGTTCATTCTTTCATTTATAATCACAGTGACACCACCTTTCTTAGGCACAACATGGACCAGGCTCACCCAAGTACAATCAGAGATAGGATAGATAAAACCCGCATCTAGAAGTTTCATTATCTCTTTCGTTATAACATCTCTGAGATTCGGGTTTAACCGTCTCTGATGTTCTACAAAAGTCATTGATTCATCTTCTAGATATATCCTGTGCATACAAAGAGTGGGAGAGATGCATGTGATATCATCAAGAAAATAACCCAAGGCTTTTCTATACTTTCTCAATTCACACAACAACAAGGCACTCTCCACATTGTTCAACTCAACATTAATTATCATAGAATAAGAGGAATTAGGAACAAGAAACGCGTACCTTAGCCCACTAGGAAGTGGTTTATATTACACTTTTGGAGCTTTTAGCTCGCTCCAATCATCGCAGTCGTTTGCTGTTAGGTCTGCTGCAACGTTCTCTTAGTTATCTCAATCTCTGAAATTTCCACCTCATAACTCATTGGTGGCGCAGAATCGAGCAGCTTAGCAAACCCAATAGTTGTTTCAGCAAGATACCCAAACTGATCTTCTTCCTTAACCATGGAAATCTAAAGAGGATCATCCATACTCAACTCCTCAAGGAGCTCATCCATTATATCAACCCAGAAATATAGAAATTTGTAACCCGTACATGCACATCCTCAGCCACTCCAACGATCAGCAAGTATCAGAGACATCTTGGTTAGGGTGAAATTAGTGAGCCCCAATGTTTTTGAAACCGAGAATGGCATCAAACTCACTCCTACTCCCAAATCACATAGACATCTATCAAAAGTATGTTCTCCAATCCTACCAGGCAACACAATACTGCCAGGATCTTCCATCATCTTAGGCACAATATTCTGGAGAATAGCACTACACTCATGACTAATCAACACAGCTCCTTCTTCAAGAGTCTTCTTGTTAGTCGGAATGTCTTTTAAATGTTTCCTGTAGATAGGAACATTCATAACCAGCTCAAGGAATGGAAGCTTTACTTGAAGCTCCTACATAATCTCGTCAAATCGAGCATACTCTTTTTCTCTCTGAATCTTTCTCAAGCGACCTGGACAAGGCAGCTTAGGCACATAGGGGGGTGTCGCAGCTTTTTAAGGATCTTCTATCTTCCCAGCTTCTACTTCTTCAACCCGTGGTTTAGATTGGATGGCTATCGTCTTCTCCTTCTCCAGAATTGGATTGAGCTGTTTACCACTCCTCAGATGGATATACTCCTTACTACCGTTCTAGTCCTTTAGGTTCGCTACTGGTTTACTAGGAAGAACTCCCATTGGCTTTGTAGAAGCATATGCTGTCTAGGCTACTTGATTCTCAAGCGTTTTAACATGCGAAGCTAGTGACTCAAATTTATCATGAAGATCATTGTACATGCTATCAACCTTGACATTGATATCAACTCCATTCTTTTTGTGCCCCTCAAGAATCTGTTGCACCATCTGTTTCATCTCGTTATCTCCTGAAGAGGTGTTTCCAGGTGCTTGGTAACCTACCTGGAAGTTATTGAACTGGGTTTCTGCTGAAAACCACTTTGACCAGCGACCTATGGTTTTGGTACAAACACCTTGTTGCTGAATTTTCCATTTCCTGGTGACCTATGGTTTTGGTACAAACACCTTGTTGCTGAATTTTCCATTTCGATTCACCTCCACCGCCTCTTTGCGACCTGTCATAGTCAATATCCTGGCTGCTGTTGCTACCTGCAATATTCTCAATCAACAACTCAGCCTCCGTATCAGACTTGGTCATAAATTTACCACCACTACCAGTATCTAGTGCCATCTTCTAAACTTTATCACATCATCTGTAGAACGTGTTGATAAGCATGGCATGTGGGAAGCCATGATGAGGACACTCCCTGTACTAGTCTTTGAACCTCTCCCAAGCATCATGGAAAGACTCCGTACCACCTTGCTGAAAGGTAGTGATCTTATTCCTCAGGAGGGCTGTTCTGGATTGGGTGAAGTACTATGTTAAGAAAAAAGCTTTGTAGTCCTCCCAACTTCGCAGATTATCAAAATTCAAGGACATGAACCAACGGTGAGCCTTGTCAGCCAAAGAGAATATGAACATCCTGCACTTGATAGCATCATCCGGCACCCCATTCATCTTTATTGTGCTGCACACATCCTCAAAGTTATCCAAACGGTAGACGGGATTCTCTGAGGCGAGACCGTGGAACTGATTCTGCTTCACTATAGATACCAATCCGGTTTTGATCTCAAAATCGTTCCTGGGAATAAGAGGGTACTGAAATCTGTCCCGATTATGTTCAACATTAGGGGTATCATGATCCCTTAACGTTTGCCGAACAGGTACGGGTCGTTGATTCGGTGCTGCTAAATAAGCAGCTTCAGCTTGCGCAGCAGCTTGTGCAGCAGCAGCGTTTCAACCAGTAGGTATCAGAGGAAGTTCTTGAAACCGATTATGTTGACTGTCTTCAGCCATTTCAGCAACTCTTGATTGTGCTTGTGCTGACTTTTTCTTTCTATTCGCTCTCTCAAACTTTCTGATATCAGCTTGGTATTCTGCGAGATGTGATGAGCCTTCGCTACGGGTCCTACACCTGAAAACACCACAGAGAGAACGAGAGTGATAATTAGTAACTGTAAAAAATAATGCTCTAGACTAAAAACTAATCCTAAATCTTTAGGTAACGCAATTGCTCCCCGGCAGCGGCGTCAACTTAATTACAATGTTATGTAACCCGATAACTTAACCGAAGTAAAGTATATGCGGGATCGATCACAAGAAGCAATGGTACACTAAACACTTGTGAGACTCGTTCTTAGCTAAAGCGGAAAAGATTTGTTGTTTGGTTTTCAGTTTTGTAAATAAAAAAATGCAAAAAACAGAGATTTAAACTTATGAATTAAAGCATCGGGAAACAGGGTATTTTTAGAGAATCAATGAATAACGAATAAAAGCAATAAGGAATTCAAACATGAAGAATCGTTCTTGAACATGAACAGAAGTTTAGACTAATTCTCTCTCAAGACACTAAACACTAAATTTAAATATTCAATTACTAAACTCATTTGTAATTTCCTAGCCAAATTCGCATTATCAAACATGTTCATTTGATTCGCAAAGCATTCTAACATCACCTCTCGCAGGTTAGAAATACAATGCTCAATTTACATTCATCCACAGGTATTTTATCGAACATCTCTTAAACATATAAAAGCCTAAATTCTAAAACATGGTGATCAATCCTATTCTAGCTTTGAGAACATGCAAATTGAAGAACCTAAAGATTAAGAATTCCCTAAGACATCTAATTCATCAAATCATTGAATTCTCCTAGTTGGAACCCGAAAACCCAATTAAGAGACTACTTAGACTAACAATTGAAACAAAGCAAATAGATATTGAAGGAAACATGATTCAATAGATTAGAATAAGAAAAAGGTTTAGAAATCTTCTCCAAATTGTAAAAGAGGATCAATCTCTATCCCAGATGTTGCTTACAAGTTTAAAACTCAGAAAACCGCCATAAAGAAAAGCGTAGAATGAAAAACATGTCTTTTGGGTTTTAATACCCATTACAGAAGAAATTAGCAATTAATTGCGGTTAAGGAAACCAAATTTGGTATGGACTGATCGGTCTGAAAGATGGACCGATCGGTCGTTCTGCTCATGGTCTTGTCCGGGTAAATAGATCGATCGTTCCAAGGTGAGGACCGAACGATCTCTGTGCTCTGACCAGGTCCGAACGAGTGGATCGATCGATCCAATGTGGGGATCGATCGATCGTTGCGCTCCTAGAATGTGTTGTCCGTTTGGATCGATCGTTCTGGTGATGGACCGATCGGTCCATGCTTTGCATCAGGTAAAGTTGCACTTTCTTGCCTGAAACTGGTCCAAAACACGCCAATTCCGCTCCAACCGCTTAGCTCCTGCTCAAGACTCAAAACACGACTTTAAAGACACGAAAGACGGACTAAAACACGACAAACGACTCAGAATGGACATAAAAGAAAGGGTGAAAGACTCTAAAAATACTGTATATCTAGGATTTAGAGTGGTTTGTCGCTTCTTGTTTATACGGTTTGGGATGGACGCTTCCAAGTTCTGACTGTCTCAGTATGGACCCTTTCTCTGCGAAGAGAGTTTATGTTGCCTCAGCCCTTGTAGCGAAAGCACTTGCGCTACATAATGCCCTCATATTGGCAGCCGGTCAGCTGGATTTTGCCTCTCTAACGTCCTTGTCGGACTCTCAAGGCCAACTTTCACTCATCAACCAAAAGGAAACTACTACAAAGCGAAAGAGAACCTCCATGTTATAGATTTGTTATGTAACTCCGTTGCTACTATCTCTACTGCTTTTGTTGCAGCTTACTGCTTATCTTTGCTAGCCCTTGTGGTGGTTATTTTCAATTCCTCCATCGATGGAGTGTAAAACTTTTTAAGTTTTAAGTAAATTAGTTTGTCCAAAGAAAAGTAATAAATATCCACAAGAATTAATTATAATAAATATCCAAAAATCAAAACTTAGTAGCAATACATAATATAAAACATAAAAATTAATATTCATAAGCATAAGCATGACTAAATGATGATGATGATTCCGATGCATGCTTAAGCATGAACAATGTTCTCTTTCTCCTCAACAAAGTCAAACTCGTCACCTACAACATTCAAATTAGTATAGTTCGTTTCATCACCTACAAAGCTACAAAGTCAATGTGCAAATAAAACATATAATTTTTACGTATTTCTTGAAAACCCCGAAACCAATTTCTTGCGCAGATCAAAGCTTGAACATTAATCGGTGAAAGGCAACTGCTATACTTGTTGAGAACACGACTACCAATAAAAAATGAAGATTCTGATGCAACCGTAGTTATAGGAATACTCAAGACATCGCATGCCATTGATGCTAGCTCCTTAAATCTACTTGCGTTATCCTTCCAATACGCAATGACATTTAAAATTCTAAACGACACAATATCTAACGGCTGCTCATCCAAATATATATCTTGTGGTGATTTTCCATTAACACCACTTTTTGAGAAATATAAGAATAAAACCCCTGAGATATGATCACAAAACAGTCCAATAAATGAGTTCAGCAAACCAAGCAATACATAAAAAAACAGTCCAAATGAGTTCAGCAAACCAAGCAATACATCAAAAAACAATCCACTAGTTCAAAACAGTCCAGCGAAGAACAATCCAGCAAAAACAGTCTAGCAAAAACTATCCAACAAATACATTCCAGCAAAGAACAATCCAGCAAATACATTCCAGCAAAGAACAATCCAGCAAAAATATAATCTACATAATTAGACCAAACAAAAGAGTCCCAAAGCATCCAATACATATAATGATTTAGCAAACCAAGCAAATGTATAAGGAGAATCGAAAACAGTAACAAAACGAACATAATGAGAATATACTTTTATCATATCCAAAAGGAAGGTTTTTTCCAGAAACTTGTGAAGTGGTTGCGGTAATGTTCCTTGTATTGTCTTGTAAGCTCTGAAAAGCTTAGCCATTTTGCTGCGGATATGAGCAACATTCGACTTGCTGGTTAAAGGATCTAAAGTATTGTAACAGTATTCTAGAAATACGAACGTCAGTCTTGGATCAAGCACCGCAGCAATAGCAAGTATGTCATTGAATTCTTCCCAATATTTGTTAAATTTCTCATTCATATCCTCCACTATTTCACAAATGATCATGTCACTTGAATCTTCATGATCTCTCAGCCAGCATTTAATCGCCCATACCGGCATGAAGTACATATTTGATGTTGGGTATGAAGAACCAGAAATCATCTTTGTAATTTCAGCAAAGGGCTTTAAAAGGTTGCATATCGATTCTGCTTTTTCCCATTACAAATATGATGGGAAACTCATGTAACTCTTATCTACCTCTACAAGATTACGTAAAACATCCTTAAATAGTATTGCTCTAGAGAGCATCAGAAAGGTAGAATTCCAACGGGTTGAGACATCTATAATTAGACCAGCTTCAGACTGAATTCCAACTGTCTCCATACAACTTCGAAACAAGTTTTTTCGAGTTTCAGATCCCTTCACATACTTCACACTATCCCTAATTTTCTTCAAAGCTCCACGAATCACATCCAAACCATCCGCTGACAAATGGGTCTTTAGTCCAATTGGACAATGTTTTGTTTGGGCGTGTCCATGATTCGTCCGTAATAGTTTGGAGTGGACAAGCCCACAGACGGCTCGCCCAATTGACAACTCTAAATATCATGATATCATTTCCTAGTGATGTAAATAACGACACTATAATTTCTTACAAATTATAAATGTTTAAAGTTGTTTCTTAATGAAACGAAAGTAGTTATTGGTAAAAGTACTTTTCATATAATAGTTACTGGATCAAGTTCATTGTTTTCTTTTTCTCTTATAATTTTGTAAATATCAATAAAATGAAATGTTTGATGGTCTAATGCACAGTATCTATATTTTTGAGCTTTACCCACAAAGATAAAAAATAAAGCAAAACTGCATAACCTAAATAAACCATGGATTCGTTAGAGGGTACTAGTACCTATCTTCGAGTTTTGATATGGTATCCAACTCATACTCATATAAAAATAGGTAAAATAAAATTAAGTAAAGTGTATAATATTTCAATTACTGACATACAAAAGAAGCAGACAACAATAATATATTGAATATCAAACGTTTTTAACAACCCATTTTATTATTTTCTTTGTTATTTTATTTATAACATGACCCGTAAACACTTGTTTTTATCAGTACATTATTATATTAGTAAATAATACATAAATATATAACCATGCTCAAAAAATATATAATAATAGAGGTTTAATCAATGTGTGGGCATGGAGTCCTAGATCATTCTCCTCGAGTCTTTAATGAGATTCCACGGTAAATGTTTCTGGTAATTTGTTTTGCCTTGTGTTTTAGTCTTTATTGTGTTAGTGTAGATGGGTAGAGTTTATGGTGTTCGAGATAGTGGGTGTGGTCAGGGTCGTGTGCGTGGTCGCGGTAGAGCCTCGGAATGCGACGAGAGCATGGGTTAGAGTACCACATCAGAGTTTGTTGGTAGATCGTAGACGTATTAGGAGGGATCGCTGGGTGAGGATAGTGTGAGCGCCGCGGGGTCTGGTTTGGCCAGAGGCGGTGCTGGTTTAGCTGAAAATCCGATTGGAGGTGTTCCAGCAGGTTTGGATGGAAACTCGGTTGGGGGTGCTAGCATAGTTGGTGGAGCGGATACCAGTTGCAGTAACATTGTAGGCTCCAGCTGGACCACCAAGAGTTACGGGTTTGCAACCGGGTCTTGCGGGCGTGCAGCCAGTTGGGATTGGTGTGCAGCCATATTTTGGCGCTGTGTAGTGGGATGTTTCTGGTTTACAGCATGAGATAGGTGCGGTAGTTGAGCAGCCTTACTTCCTAAGGATGTGGGAGCAGGTGCAGAGGCTCGGTATCAGTGCGTGGGTATCGACCCGTCTGTAGCTAATGAGAGGAGATTCAAGCTCGAGGGCATCCTTTGATCTTGGAGGTGCTTTAAGGCGTACTAGATGGATCTGGCGGTTCTTTACTTGGCGGGTGAGACTACCAAGAGGGTGCAGATGGTGTGAGGGGGGAATTTCTCAAAGGAGGCACTAGACCGGATGGAGCCGCACTTTTTGGCGCTGACTCAGGGTGACCGGTCGGTGAAAGAGTTTGATGTTAGGTGTTAAGATCAGGGGGGGGGAGGGAGATTCAGAGGTGCTTCAGGTGCACCGTTTCCTGAAGGGTCGGCAACCTAACTTGAGGGTGTGCTACAAAGTGAGGACTTCTGCCACGCAGGTGTAGATGGTCAAGCCTGTAGTGGTTATTGAGGATGACTGGCGGATAAACTGAAGCGGACTCAACAATAGATGGTTCGAGCAAAGAAGGTAAGCATGCATCAGGGCAGAAGCGGAAGTTGGAGACCACTTCTGGAGGGAGTCACAGTGCTCGTGAATGCTATAATTGTGCTAGCATGGATCATAGATCTGCGAGTTGTCCCAAAATAAGTAGGGACGGTTGTTGTTTGACACCAGAGATATAGAGTAGGGGAAGTTATGTAGGTTTTAAGTGAGCCGTGCGAGGCTGTTTAGTCGAGTTAGAGATGTAAATTTTTAAGTGGCGGGTGAGTCAATGCTGGTTGACTTGTTGGTATGTGTAATGGAGTTTTACGATATTATCCCGGGTATGGATTAGCAGGTTCGGTATAGAGTGCACTTGGATTGTAGCGGGGGTCGCGTCGGGTTCAAGTATCCGGTCGAGTACTTCACTGTAGGAAGCACCGATGTTGATTGCGAAGAAGAAGGACGGTAGTTTTTGGTTTTGTATCGACTACCGAGGGTTGAACCGGTGAGGTGGATGTTTGAAAGACGGTATTTAAGACTAGGTTTCGACAATACGAGTTTGTGGTGAGGTCATTCGGGTTAACTAATGCACCCGCGACATTCATGAGGTTGATGAACACTTTGTTTTAGAGTACCTGGATGAGTTCGTGATCATCTTCATTGACAAATTTTTTTATGTATACGTAGAGTGCTAAGGATCAAGGGGTTCATTGGCATACCGTGTTGGACAAGCTGCGAGAGCAGAAGCATTAAGCTAAGTTGAGCATGTGTAGTATTTGGTAGCGGGAAATTGGTTTTCTGAGTCACATTATCTCAGATGAGGGGTTTATATGGATCCAAAGAAGATTAAAGCCATCAAAGATAGGCTGAGGCCGAGGAATGCTAACAAGATATGGTGTTTTCTCGGATTAGCGAGTTATTATCGGAAGTTTTACAAGGGTTTTACGAGTATGGCTCAGGCGATGAGTAAGCTGACGGGGAAAGATGTTCCTTTTGTGTGGTCACCGGAGTAAGAGTTGAGTTTCACAGACCTGAAGGCGATGTTGACTAGAACTCCAGTGTTGACGTTACCGAAGCAGGGTGAGCCATATGTGGTGTACATAGTTTTATCGAAAGTGGGTCTCGGTTGTGTGTTGATGTAGCAGGGTAAGGCGATATCCTATGCTTCGAGGCAGTTGGGGAAGCATGAGGGCAATTATCCTACCCGTGACTTGAAGATTGTTGTGATGGTGTTGCGTTGAAGATTTTGGAGATCTTATCCGTACGGCGGGAAAGTCCATGTGATGACGGATCATCAAAGCCTGAAGTATCTCTTCACGGAACCAGAGTTGAATCAGAGGCATCGGCATTGGTGCTATTTCACAAGAGCCATTGGGGTTAGAGGAACCTAATCAAACAAATCTTCAGACAAGAGTTCGTGTGGTTCCTTTTGTGTGGTCAGCGGAGTAAGAGTAGAGTTTCACAGACCTGAAGGCGATGTTGACTAGAACTCCAGTGTTGACGTTACCGAAGCAGGGTGAGCCATATGTGGGACTACTCTTGTGTACAAGCGGGTTTGTGAGGCGAAAGATTCAGAAGGAGGCTCATGCTAGTATGTTTTTGATCCATCCGGGAGCAACTGAGGTGTACCCGCATATCAAGCGGTATTATCTATTGGGTCGGGATGAAGGAGGATGTTTCTAACTAGGTTGCAGAGTGCGATGTGTGCCAGTTATCGAAGGCAGAGCATCATGTACTGAGTGGGTTATTGCAGACTATGCCTATTTTATAGTGGAAATGGGACATGATCACGTTGGATTTCGTGGTGAATTTACTGGTGTCTTTGTTCAAGAATGCCATTTGGGTTATTGTGTATTGCTTGACTAAGTCTGCACGTTTGCTGGCTATCAAGAAGACTGATGGAGCGGCAGTTTTAGCTAAGAAGTACGTGCAGGAGATGGTGAGACTTCATGGAGTACCGGCTAATATTGTGTCAAACGGAGACTCGAAGTTCACTTCTGCATTTTGGAGGGCTTTCCAGAAGAAGATGGGACGAATGTGAATCTAATTATAGCTTACCATCCTTAGATAGATGGGTAGTCTAAGCGGACCTTAAGACCCTTGAGAACTTTTTGAGGATGTGTGTGTTGGATTTGAGTGTTCAGTGGGCAGATCACTTTAGCTTGGTGGAGTTTGCCTATAATAATAGTTACCAAGCGAGTAATGGGATGCCTCCTTATGAGGCATTGTATGGGAGGCCATGTCATACACCTCTTTGCTGAACTCAAGTGGGGGAGAGGAGCATATATGGTGTACAATTTGTTCAGGAGACTTTGGAGAAGATTCGGGTTCTGAAGAAGATCATGAAAGAGGCCGAAGATCGGCAGAAGAGTTATCCTGATAAGAGGTGCAAGGAGTTGGAGTTTGAGGTGGGAGATAAGGTCTATCTCAAGATGGCGATGTTGCGTGGTCCCAACAAGTCCCTTACTGAGAGTAAACTGAGTCAGAGGTATATGGCTCCTTTCAGGATGGTGGAGCGAGTTGGACTGGTGGCGTATCAGTTAGAGTTGCCCGAGGTTATGCAGATATTTCACAAGGTCTTCCATGTGTCGATGCTAAAGAAGTGTTTGCATAAGGATGATGAAGTGTTGGAAGATTCCTGCAGATCTTCAACCCAACATGACTCTAGAGGCGAGACCGGTGAAATTTCTCAAGGAGTGGGTTAAGACAGATGGTATTAAAAGATTCGGGACGAATCCATGATAGTGGGTGAGAATTGTAACACCCGTGTTCGAAAATGGATAGTGTCGATCGACACCAAGGAAGGGTGTCAATTGACACCAACATTTTTTGGTTAGACCAGTTTGAGGATGGTTTAACCTAGGGCTCGACTTTGAAAGGGACAGAAGTCGACTTTGTTGTTTCTCAGCCTCTTCATTGTTTCTAAAAAAAGTTCAAAAAATTTCTAAAAGGGGGTTATTGAAATTTATACTTTAGAAGTTTTTAGAGCATTCTTTAAATCTCTTGTTATTCAATTAATCATTTTTAAATAGACTCACAGGTTGCGAAACCTAAAAATCCATATAAACATTGGTTAGAACCTGAAAGTAAGATGTTGGTGCGGCTTATAGCAGTGCTGCTTATGTACTGAAGTTACTAAAATGATTTTATTTTTTAATAGACTCATCCATTAAAAACTCATCTTCGTGATGACTCATTTGAAGATTTCGGAGATTTACACATGATATTTTCAACAACTGTTGCAACTGGTAAAAATGTTGAGGGATTAACTGACACCATTGATGGAGATTCCAATCCAATGGAGCTGATTCGAACATACTCCCCTTCTTATGGGTGGGGGAGTATTATTTCCGCTAGATCTCTGGTGAATAGAGGGCTTATTAAAAGACTTGGGAAAGGGGAGTCTATTTCAGTTTAGAATGACCCTTGGATCCCTGCTCAATTCCTGAGACCAGTGTTAGGTAGTGGCCTGATCAGGGATCCATTACTTTATATAACATAACTGATTGATCGTTAGAGTAACTCGTGGCGCAGGGAAATACTTTCAGAACATTTTGTTCAGTCATATATCTCCTTAATTAATGCAATCCCTGTTGGGAGTAACCCACTGAAAGATTTTATCGGTTGGCATTTTACTAAAAATGTGAAATATACGGTGAAGTCAGGGTATCATACATCAAGGATGGCGGATCCTCAGGGTCTCCAAACTGTGTTATGTGGGCTTGAGATTACACCTTTGTTTGCTAGTGTTTGGAAGGTCGGTTTTCCACCAAAGATTACACACTTTGTGTGGCAGCTACTGACTGGGTGTATATCTGTATTAGCTAATTTACGCAGGCGGGGAATAAATATTGACCGTAGTTGTGTGCGGTGTGGTATCCACATGGAAACAGTGAACCATGCTATTTTGGATTGTCCGCCGACAAGTGAAGCATGGGCTCTTGCTTATATACCTATGGGTCCCAACATTTTCCCGACAGATTCTGTCTATGCAAATATGGCATATCTTTTTGGTTTAAACAATCCTGCTAATGGGGATGATAGTTATCCATGGAAAGCTAGAAATGCAAAAGTTTTTGAAAACTTAAATGAATGCCCTATGGAAGTTATTAGGCTAGCAAATGATGAGGCTATGGCCTGGAATCAGGCGCAAACTGAGGACTTCGAACGGGTTGATCCTTCTACCCGCCAAAATGTGGGGATAAATGGTTTATTATGTGATTTGCAAAATGTTGCTGAGGGATGTCAGTGTTATGTGGACGGCTCATGGAAGGACACATATCAACACACGGGGCTAAGATGGCATTGCCAGAAATCACAGATCGAACTACCAGTTATGGGGGCTAAAACTACCTGTCGAAGTCTCTCTCCCCTTCATGCAGAAGTTGGAGCACTTGTTTTGGCGATGCGTTGCATGATTGGACACTACTTCAGCGAGGTTAAGTTCTACTTAGACTGTTCCGATTTGGTGAAGAGGGTGTCTTCTCCAAAGGAATGGCCAGCTTTCTCTACTTATTTGGAGGACATAAAGGTGCACAGGGAAGAATTCTCATCTTTCTATCTGTCTCTTATTTCCAGAATTGCAAATGTAAAAGCGGATATGTTAGCGGGAAGCTCGTGTTAGTCTACATCCTATTAAATTTGTAAACAATTTCCCGTCCGATTGGCTTATTTGAGTTGATCTTTTAGTATGAAGTTAACAAAAAAAATCCTACGAAATCCGTATAAATATCAAAGCAGTTTAATTCATGTTTTTGTGATTTCTATGGTTGTTGATTGATTTTTCTTGCTTGTATGCTTGTTTCTTGTGTTATGGTGCTTCTGGACAAGTCTTTTGGAGAGTATATGCGGCCATGGAGTGGATGGAGGAGCAGATCCGTCGATGAGAAGCGACTAGAGTGATGTTAGGGTATCAGAGTCGATCGACACCAGAGAGATTTGTCGATCAACACCAGTGGTGGGTGTCGATCGACACTACTAGTCATTTCGGTTACCGTGATCAGTTTTGTTAATGTTTGGTGTTTGTTTGAAAGTAAATTGTGTTGCTTGTGTGTATAGCCAATAGTGGGGATGAGTACCTCACTAAATATTGATGGAAATACTTATGCATCTCTTTCTGTGATGCATGTACAGGAAAGGTGTGATCGTGAATCATGGCAAGGAGAGAAAAATGATCTAGGGGCTCGTTGAATTGTTTGGAATAATGTTAGAATTGCTTAGGAATTAGTTCTGGAATTTAGAAACCTATTAGGGAGTGCTGCTATTTCTGGATTATGACTGGTTTGTTTATAGTTGAAACCTGTGAACTTCACCTTGTGATCATTGTAGAAGATCTGGTAAGCCAAATTCTTTACACCATCATCATTCTGGCCACTTTCTTTTTGTTTTGTTGCACCTTTATAGCTTCTTACAAATTTGCACACCATTTCATTGATGTTCTGGCATGTTTGCTTAAAATACATTGACTCTCTCTTTTGTACACCAGCTACCTTAGGGCATCCACAAGAAGAGAAACCCATTTGGTGCTCTTGGTATTATTTTTAGTATTAAGTTTGTAAAAATTTAGGTGAAGAGATGATTTTGGGGCTTTTAAATTTGTTGTTCTCCAAATTTGTAAACAAATATTTGTAAAATAGAAAAATAAGAAATTAACAATATTAAAGATGAAGCAGCAACAACTTTATATTGGGAATAATTGAAAATGTCGATTACAAATTATATATAGAACTTCTTCTGACTTATTTGTTGTTGCACACCAGTTTGGCTCATGTCTAAGATCTCTCCACGCATGCTTTATAATAAACTTCTTATTGTAATCATTGAAGAAGATTTGATGTGCAAGCTTCATTACATCGTTGTCATTCTGCCCACTAGACTTCTGGTTTGTTGCAGCCTCATGGCACAAACAAAATAATGGAAAGAAACTTGTAACCAAATCCACTCATTGAACCAACAAACAAGAAAAGGGAAGAAGCTTCAATTGATGAGATGTTAGAAAACCCAAATCTTTAATCTTGTGAAATCAAAAGACAAAGAAAAGATGAGATGTTAGAAAAACACAAAGCTTTAAGCTTGTGAAATCAAAACACAGAGAAATGATGAGAATGTTAGAAAAACCAAAGCTTTATGCTTGTGAAATCAAAAACCAGAGACAACAAACAATTAAAGCAATGAGATGTTGAACAAGGAAGGAACTTGATGAGATGTTAGAAAAACCCAAAGCTTTAAGCTTGGTGAAATCAAAACACAGAGAAACGATGAAATGTTAGAATAAACAAAGCTTTAAGTTTGTTGAAATCAAAACACAGAGAAACGATGAGATGTCAGAAAATCCAAAGTTTTAAGCTTGTGAAATTAACAACCAAGAAAAAGGACGAAACTTTTTCCAAGTGATGAGAAGTTAGGAAAATCAAACCTTTAAGCTTGTCCTTGTGAAATCAAAAACGTACCACATAAGCAATGGCCACAGTTGGTTTTACTGGCACGGAGAAATGTGGGAGACCTGAAGAATAAAAAAAAGTCCCACCGTTGATCAATCTGTTTATTGTCCTTCCTTCAAACGAAAAAAAAAAAAATCTTACTATTATACCTTTTTAATATATCTGAGATTATGGGTTTTGGGTGAAAATGGCCAGCGAACATGGTCTAAGAAGATGGTCGACGAACATGTTTATAATTTTTTTTTTGACTTGAGAAAAATTCTTGAGTTTTGGGCCACATTTGGTATTTATTAATGGGGCGGGCCGTATATGTTAGAATGACCCAAAATCTAGTAGTAAACATCGTCATCATCTACCAAATTCCAACACTTTCCTTCTTCGATATATATATATATATATAATTCACTACAAAAAAACATTATATTGAGACAAAAATTATCGTCACAATGTTTAGAGTTTCGTAACAATATATATTAAGACGAATATAAGACAAATTTAATCTGTTGCAATAAATTCGTCACCAAAAAAAGTTAGTATCAAAACCGTCGCAATATTACGACGTGATTATATAGTCTCTGTTTCGTCACATTTTGTTGCTAATCGTGATTGTTACAAAACAGTCATTAATTTCGACAAAACATATTGCGTTAAAATTGACATATTTGGTTACTATCATAAAGTGACAATTTTGTAACTACTTATAACAAATTAGTAGTCACCGATCATCACAATAAACTACTAAAGAATTGTCACTTATATGTCTTAATTAGTAACTACTAACATCATCTCAAAAATGTTTCTATTTGCGACTTTTATAGCATTACACAAACGTCACGAATTAAGACAGAACTATAGTATCACATCGTCATAAGTGATGACTACAAAAGACGTTGTTAATATTCAACCTTCGTGATCTTGAATATTATTTATTTATCACAATTCCGTTGTCTATTTGTCATTATTCTCTACTAAATTGTTTTTCAATCATAAATAAAATTAAAATATTAGACAAATAAAAGAAACTGCAAATAAAGAATTAAAAGTCAAAGAAACAAACTTACTTAATAAAGCACACGTAGACATGTCTTTAAAACCAAAAAAAAGGAAAGAAAAGCATAAGCAAATAAACTCAAGTTTTAGAAATAACAGAAGCAAACATAACAAATGTAAACTTATGTGGTACGAGCAAAGAACCTAAAACCCATGAAAGCTTGTGGAGAAGGTGAGTATCCTGATGGCGAGTATCCTGAAGGTGGAGTAGAAGCAGATGCTGAACTCATCCCATTCAGACCTACAAGAGATAGTGGAGATGTAGAAGCAACTAAATTTATCCCATTTTGACAACAAAAGATTGGACCATTTGCTCCATAGTTTGAAGTCGTTTTTGAACAAGCTCATTCTCATTACAACTCTTTTGCAATTCAGTTTCCAGCTCTTCTACTCGAATACTTATTGTTTCCACTTCTCCGGTAGTTTGAGTGGGAACCGCAGCACCATCTACAGACATATTAATCCGATTTTGAAGCGAACCAAGTCCAAATACACGACCTTGTTTTAAAATTCCAGCAACCTACAAGTGCATAAGCAATGACATATTTTTAAAACACAAAATGTGCTTAATATAAAACCATTTGGAGAATTAAAAGTCCTTCAAATCTCCTAAAAAACAGTGGAATTATGTGGTATTTTTACAAAAATAAAGTGTAAGATATTAAAAAATTACCTGAATGTAGATTTCATTTTTCTCCTCTATGGTAAGGGGATTCATTTTCAAAATCTCTTGATTAGAAAGCTCCATGTGTGCCAAGCGTTCTTGAACTTGTTCATCATATTTTTCTGCAATTACTCTTACTCTTTCGTCAACATATGTTCCATCCGCTTTTGTATGTTCTCTAGCGTAGTCTTCTGAAACCATCATCTTTAGAACTTTAAGAGTTGTTTTAGATTGCAAGGTGAGTAATCTACCACGTTTTTCTTCATCAAGGATAACTTTCCACTCTTTATTTTCAAAGCATCTCTATACACCACATGTTACATAGATATGTAGCATATTTGTCTGTCCCATCTCTTGAAACTGAAATAGAACGTGAGTAGCAGCAAAAAGCAAAAACGGTGAAGAAGAATAAGAGAAACTTTTAATAGAATATAGGAAAACAGAGGCTCATTCAGACATGGTACAGAGTGAACCCGTACCACCAGAGATATTTGATGAAGTGCCGAGGCCATTCAACAAACCGCTAAAGAAGCAGTTGAAGCTGAGCGACGTGGATGGAAATCAAAGCAGGCTCATGTTACCGAGGCAGTTCGTGGCAAAGTCAATAGTTCCTTACCTTGAAGCGTCAGAGAATCCGAGCGTGGGGATTAATGTTTTGGTGTACGGACCAGATCGGAAAGTACAACATATGATATTCAAATTATGGAAGAGGGCACCTGTTTTAACTTCGGGATGGAAAGAGTTTGTGACAAAGTATAGTCTTATGAAGACTTCTGATTTTGTCACTGTTTGGGTGTTTAGGCATCTAAAGACTCGAAAGCTGTGCTTCGCTATTGACCACATTAGATATCCTTTGATGGAAAATCAAGAGGGATCATTTTGAAAACTGCCTTCTTGAATCTAAAATTAGGGTTTTTGGGGTTTTGGTGTTTTCTCCTTTGGGGTATTTTGTTTTTAAAAGGTGTTAAATAAATTAACTATTAACTAAGGTTTTTAAGGGAGTTTTGTTCGCTATTCAGTCCCTGAGGATCTTATATGGCAAGTCATAAGTAAGAAAATTTTGAAAAATACGTTATCAGGTTAGGTGTTACTTACCAATCCAAGTTTAGGTGACTTATGGATTCACATAGGTAATACAAATACTATATAATCACAAAAACCCAAATGCAATGAAAACCAGAAGACTTAAATCCAGTAACAAACATTTTACAAGGCTACATATGCCTATATGTACTTCAATGCCAAACAATGAGCTGATTTAATAATTGATGGATCGTGGATTGTAGTATTTTTTGATATGGCCATGTGCTCATGTAGACCAACATCAAGTTACCATAAAATAGGAAACAAAAACAAATAGTAAATCATATTTGATTTGATCAAACACAAGACGAAATAAGACTTGATCTTTATTTTTTTTTTACTCACAAAAACATGAATACACACAGTCACAGTATGTCCAATCTAGACAAACCTAAAATTCGTTGAATTGGATGGTCCAAACCAGAACCAACCAAACTTGTCAACACTTTCCACTCTATATATGTGAGATATGAGAGAGATTTCCAACTATCTAGATACAGGTACCTGTGATGATGATGACCAGTAAGACAGTGGTATCTTTATCCCATTTTGACAACAAAAGATTGGAACATTTGCTCCATAGTTTGAAGTCGTTTTTGAACAAGCTCATTCTCATTACAACTCTTTTGCAATTCAGTTTCCAACTCTTCTACTCGAATACTTATTGTTTCCACTTCTCCGGTAGTTTGAGTGGGAACCGCAGCACCATCTACAGACATAGTAATCCGATTTTGAAGCGAACCAAGTCCAAATACACGACCTTGTTTTAAAATTCTAGCAACCTACAAGTGCATGAGCAATGACAAATTTTAAAACAGAAAATGTGCTTAATATAAAACCATTTGGAGAATAAAAAGTCCTTCAAATCTCCTAAAACAGTGGAATTATGTGTTATTTTTATAAAAATAAAGTGTAAGATATTAAAAAATTACATGAATGTAGATTTCATTTTTCTCCTCTATGGTAAGGGGATTCATTTTCAAAATCTCTTGATTAGAAAGCTCCATGTGTGCCAAGCGTTCTTGAACTTGTTCATCATATTTTTCTGCAATTACTCTTGCTCTTTCGTCAACATATGTTCCATCCGGTTTTGTATGTTCTCTAGCGTAGTCTTCTGAAACCATCATCTTTACAACTTCAAGAGTTGTTGTAGATTGCAAGGTGAGTAATATACCACCACATGTTATTGTATAAATTTCCACTCTCTATTTTCAAAGAATCTCCATACACCACATGTTACATAGATCTGTAGCATATTTGTCTGTCCCATCTCTTGAAACTGAAATAGAACGTGAGTAGCAGCAAAAATCAAAAACGGTGAAGAAGAATAAGAGAAACTTTTAATAGAATATAGGAAAACAGAGGCTCATTCAGACATGGTACATAGCTGAACCCGAACCAATAGAGATATTTGATGAAGTGCCAAGGCCATTCAACAAACCGCTAAAGAAGCAGTTGATGCTGAGCGACGTGGATGGAAATCAAAGCAGGCTCATGTTACCGATGCAGTTCGTGGCAAAGTCAATAGTTCCTTACCTAGAAGCGTCAGAGGGGGATATTGTAACATAATAAACAGATAAGACTATTGGTTTAATCTTTTGATCGGGTTTGGTTGTCCGGTTCAATTTTCTAATTCAATTTACGGCTGGTACAAATGAGTACTTGTAAGACTACTTACAATGGGATGTTGATCTTTTTATTCAACAGTTGAAGTAGTGCAATGGTATGTTGAAATTTTTGTTGAAACTGATGTGGCATTAAACATGTTGAATCTTTTCAACATATTGAATAGATGAAGATGGAGCCCAATAAAGCCACTTGGCACTTATTAATTGGATTTATAGAATATTTTAAAATAAAATATGGATTGTATTTTTATTGGCTATGAAAATTTAAATATTTATTTATTATTGGCTATTATTATTAAAATTCATTAGTTTTCATACTCTATAGATGGAAATTTGTTTAATTTAATATGGACACTTCAAAAAAACTGTACTTTCTTCTTTATGAATTGAGTATATTGTACTAATTAATAATTTAATTCAGTAGATAATTTTTTATTAATATATAATTACAAACAAAAGAAATAAAAATATGAGATAAAGTGGTAGGGTATGATGTTGAAATTTATTAAACAAAAACTATTATAGTGTGTAGGGGTGTCAAAATGAGTAACCCAACTCAACTCAACTCATTACCTAATGAGATTAGAGTAATGAGTTGACTCAACTCATTTATTTAAATGAGTTGAGTCAACCCATAAACTCATTTAGTTTGATGGGTTAAATGGTTAAATGGGTTAATCCTTTAAAATTTTGTGCTACATTGTGTTTTTATAAATCAAGCCAGATGTCTTACGAAACAACTTGTATTCATGCATTAAGAATTTCTTAATTTATACTATTTGCTTAATTTATACTTCAACTTGTACGTTAACAACTTGTATTCATGCATTAAGAATTGCTTAATTTATACTCCTACAACTCTTTGTAATATCAATGTTAGAGATTGAATCAATTGGCTTGTCTTCCTCTTTCTTCATCACATGAACAAAATCTCCATCTTCTCTGCTATATTCATCTGTCATAAGTGAAAAATGAGTCAAATGTTGTTTAGATACCATCAATCGTTGCTTCTTGATGAATCCAAGAAAATATTCTAAAGTTACATATACGTAAACACGGTTTATAAGTTTTCCCAAGTCACGATTGTTGATACTTAAGTACATTTCAGAGATCGAATCCATATTGTACACAGCCAAAGCTACTTAACACAAACAAATGATAACTCTACTGACTAGTTAACACGTAACAGTTTACTAACTAGCAAGGAAAGATTCTTGTTCTGTACCAAAACAAAGAACATAGTAAAAGAAACACCTAGCTCCAACACCTAGCTCAAAAAACCAAAACAAAGAACATAGTAAAAGAAACGAAACACTCAACATTCCCATTGATCTGAACCTACAACCAGTGATCTGAACCTGCAACACCTAGCTCAAACAACCAAAACAAAGAACATAGTAAAAGAAACAGTGAATTACTTTGTGTAAGTAGCTTCATTCATGTTCTATTCGGGTAGAAGTTGGATTTGCTCAAATAACAACTATTTCACCCTTGTCATCTACATCATACAAATCCAAAGTATATAAGAAGCAAAATCAGCAACCAATTTGAGACTACACGTAACAGCAATGAGAGAGTAATGTTCATACTTTCATCTTTAGTCGCATAACCTTAATCTGACAGATAACTTAAGAAAACAAAAAAACAAATTAGATCTAAATGGTAAAACTCAACTAACAAAATGATATAAATTTCATCTACTACCAAACCAAAACTACAACATTGTTACCATTCTAAGCCACAACTAAATTACACACCTATTATTTCAAAATAAACGATTATGTGCATTCAAACTATACTAAACGATTACTTTCATGACCAAACTAACTTTGCAGACATATAATTGAGTCAAAGCTCAGACATATAATTGCAGACAACTAAACCATCACGACACCATCCGCTAACGTGAGTACCCATCTAGCTCCTCTATTCAATTTTTTTTTCTATTCAATAAATATACACCAGCGAAACTTCACGACAATATATATACACCAGAGAAACATACAAAACCAAGATAGATTCACCAACTCAAAGCTAGATTCAATATTTACCTGTCAGTGTGCAAAACCCAGAAGAAGAAGAAAACCCAAGAGCTTGGAATCGATGCGTTTCAATGTGTTTGGAATTCGATTTCGGAATCGATGTGTTTGGATTTCAGAATCGATGAGTTTAGGTTTCAAAATCGATGAGTTTATTCAGAATCGATGTGTTTGGGAAAGATCGGCTTCGACGACCAAGCTAGTTAAGAGGTTTTGGTTATTAGATTGGTTTAAAGATCAGCATTGGTTAAGAGGTTTTGGTTATTGGATTGGTTTACACATTTGAGTTGGTTTGACTCATTTAAGAAGAATTGATGGTTTAAATGATTAAACCACTAACCCACTACAATCATATTCATTTGATAAATCAAACCATTTAACTCATTAACTCATTTGATTTATCAACTCAATAGGATTAAAAAATTCAACTCATTAGGGTTCATGAGTTGAGTTGAGTTAAACTGATCCATGAAAATTTTTCCATTTTGACACCCCTAGTAGTGTGCAAAAATAAGAAGGTGTTGAATTATTAGATGGAAGAGAGAGAATGATGATGTGGAGTATAAATTAAGGTGTTGAAAGTGTAAACCATTATACATAGTGTAAGACACTTAGCAATTTCGAGAAAACCTAATGAAAAGCATATCTTCTTCATGTCATCTTCAACATTCCTCATAAATTGAGGAACAATAGAACAAAAATGTTTCTACCCAAAATCGATGAGGAACAAATGGAACAAAAAAAGGAACAGAGAGTAAATTTTGTTTTTAATTTAAAAAAAAAAAAATTATGTTTATTAATAATATTATAATGTTTAATATAATAATTTTAATTTTTTTACAATGTATAGACATAGAAAATAGTTTTAATATAAATATCATGTCAGGTAAATCATAAGACATTATGTGAGGACTATATGAATAGTAAAAGAAACATAGTTGTTCTTTGTTCTAAAAATCACAAAAATTAGTTGTTCACTTGAATCGTTTTTGTAGTTGTACTATCAACATAGTGTTAGTACTTATGTTAAACTTATGTTAAAATGCATTATTATGTTGTTTATTACTATCAACATAGTGTTTTGGAAACTTTTAAGGGGGAATTTCAAAAATACCCATTTTCCAATACCACTTTTTAAAAATATCCCTCTTTCTAATTTTATCAAAAAGTCACTATAAAATTTGAAATTTATCAAAAACATATGTGTAACCTTATATTTATAGACACAAATTATCTTTATATGTGTGTAAATTTATATATATATATATATATATATATATATATATATATATATATTTCATAAATACCGTATAAATACCTTTTAAAAACCTTTTAAAAATCATTTAAAAACCTTATAAAAACTGTGTAAACCTTTTAAAAACCTTATAAAAACCTTATAAATTCCGTTTAAAACCTTTTAAAACCTTATAAATATTTGAATTTAGTCTTCCAGTAGTAATAATGATCTTGATGTACCTTATCAACCATATAGAAGTTTATAATTTTTCATATTTGAAAAGGGGTATTTTTGGAAATGGATAGAAAAGAGGGGTATTTTAAAAAAGGGGCACACCAAAAGGGGCATTTCTCAAAAATTTTCAACTTTTAATACAAAATTTTAGATTACATATTATTATTAATTAATTAATATTAAACATAATTTATAATTTTATTGAGATAAAAATATTTTATCAACATATTACATGTCTTAATTGATAAAAAAAATATATATTATATTATTATCGATATACCCACATGTTCTATATATTTAATTTGGTTTAAAAATATAGAATTTTATAAAGATAGTGAGTGTTGCAACATTGTTGTTTAGACAATTTGCAAGGACGTCGCATGTGCAGTTCCTCAGTCTTCCTTCTCCTCCATATGAAGATTTATAGCATACGGTGCTAGCGAAGCAAGTCTTCTGAGTTCTTGACCCATGTTACTTTGAGCGTATCTAGTACTCAGAGTTTTCCTCGAGCTAGTAATCGCCGATCTGCTCATATTGGTGACGACTGATCGTAACGATCATATAGGTGGGTTCAGGGTAGAAACAAATAGACAAGACAACAAATGATAGTTGTACCAAAAAAAACAACTCAAAATGGGTACAAATACGAAAGGGAATTAACCAAAGTTGTACCTCGTAAAACTTAGTTGTACGAAACAGAGCATATAAGTTTCATGCAAATACAAATACAATTAGAAATCAACTTTGGTCACCATCATTGTTAAACCACTCGCCTAGACCACTTGACCTCTTTGATCTCTTTTTACATCTTCTTACCTCCTTTTCCACAATGTTCTCCAACATATACGTACCTTGTTTCTTGTCTTCTTCCTTTGTTTACATCATAATCTGAAGGCAAGACAAACAATTTCAATATCTGCTCGGGAACAATCTATTGAAAACTATGGGCTACCAAATAAATTGTCCTCGAAGACGCCAAAACCCAAAGCTTAATCCAGCAATATTTTGAGCACAAATCATGTATTTGCAAGGAAGGATATGTTTCTTTCTTTTCTTCTGTTGCAGCCCCTATTGCATGCACACATGGATATTTGTCTATATCAAAACGTTTACAACTGCAAGTTTTGCTTCTCAAACCAACCAAATACATAAGACCATCGCGTCCCACAATACTCCAGGTGTTAATTGTGTACCTCTTTTACCACCAGTAGTTTTGCTTCTTTACATGTATTGTGTAGTTCATTCTTCACAAAAGCATCCATCATCTCTACACTTGATAATTCTCTAGAAGTTTTCTATGTTTGACAAACCTCTCAATCTTTTCTCGATAATCACATCTATCATTTGTAACAATGAGTAGTTCCTTGATTTCTAAAACACCAATAATAGATTCAACATCATTGCTTGTGTCTAGGTTTTATTGCTCTCCTAGAAAATAACATCTAGCCCATTTAGTCATATTTTCATACTCATCTAGATAAAAACGTGGCTAAGGATATGTTGACAAAAAAAATCACCATAAAGTTGTAAGAACTCTCCCTCTATGTAGGCCCGAGCACATTGCCTGAATGTTTTTACACATACAACTTTGTTTACACCAAAACCTTTGTTCACATATTGCGACAAACGATACATACAATGTCCATGGTGATATAATGGATAGACCAGAGGTTTTGCCTTGATGAGGCTTTGGATTATATCATAAACAAACACAATTTCTGGACTATCTCATATAAGGGATTTGAGCTTTTTGAAAAACCAAGTCCAACTTTCATTTTCTCACCATCCACTACACCAAAAGAAAAGCGGACAATGGTGATGAGCAGGATCTTGAGATGTATCAACAATTAGCACTCCACCAAATGCATTCTTAAGTTTGGTTCCATCCATGATGCTCACTTTTATCATGACTCAGAATCCTTCAATGGAAACTCCGAATGCGTAGAATAAGTACTTAAACTTTACCTTTTTCTACGTTGACCAAGAGAATGTTGAATATTATTATGTGTTTGTATAAAGTAACTATAACACCCCGACCGCTATCTTTTCCTGTATTTTGGCCTCATTCACGCAGTTACGACAAATCAATTCATTTAAGCCTCTTCGCAAACCAAGGTCTCACAATTAGTTAATATTACGATTGGTTAGAGGAGTTTGTTTGGTTTTTTCCACTTTGCATGATGAATTATTTAGATAATTGTTGGATATTTTCTAGTTTAGTGATACTTGTTTATTGGACTAGTTTCCTGTATATTCTTCTGCTGGTTTAGTTAGTTAATTTGAATTGGATTGGTTTAATATGGTTAGTCGGTTTAATCTAGATTAGTTAGTTTAATCTAGATTAATTGGTTTAATCTAGATTAGTTGGTTTAATCTAGATTAGTTGGTTAAAAAATGGATCGGATCTTTTCAATTTGGTATCAGGGCCCTTACGGTTCTAGGGCTGGGTTAAATGGGTGGTTATAGATATTTGTGAATTTCATCGGTTAAAGAGTGATATTTAAAACGGTATAGAATTTAACTGGTGAATTATTTTCTTGTTGAGTGGCTGGGAACCCAGTTGGGGGTGTTTCAGCAGGTGGTGCCCAAGGTCAAGATGTTCGCTTGGCGGATTTGCTAGCACAGTTAATGAAGCATTTATTAGGTGCAGTGTTAGTGCACGCTCCACTGGAATGGCCAAGGGATGCGGGTTAGTAGCAATGTGTCCTGGCGGTGGAGTCAAATGTTGTGGGTCTGTAGTTTGGGGTAGGTACGGCACTTGAGCAACCGTACGATGTGAGGATGTTGGAGCAGTTTGCTAAGGCTCAGTATGAGTGCGTTTCTTGGAGGTACTGACCCTTCTATAGCTAATGAGTGGAGACTGAAGCGGGAGGGCTTCTTTCGATTTTTTGAGGTGCCCGAAGGCGTACTGGGTGGATCTGGCGGTTCACTACTTGGCGGGTGAGGCCCATCTCTAGTGGAGGAGTTTGGCTCCCATAACGGTGTAACGGGGATTTCTTGAAGGAGGCACTTGATTGGATGAAGTCGCAGTATAATGCTGAGTTAAGCAAGCTCCTAGTGTACTCCGGTCGTCGCTTCCTGAAGGGTTTCAAGTCAGACTTGAGTGTGTGCTACAAGGTGAAGACCTATTCCAGGCGGGTGGATTTGGCCAAGACTGCAGTGGGTATCGAGGATGACCTGAAGGGTAAGATCGTGGGTGCTAGTCCGGCTGTCCAGCCGAAGAAGACTCAATAGCAGGTAGTTCCGAGGAGGGGTGGGAAGCCTGCATCAGGACAGTACAGGAAGTGGTAGAGCACTTTTAGGGGAGGTCAAAGTGGTCGCGGGTGATATGGGTGTGGTTGCATGGGCGAGTTTTCCTAAGATGAGTAGGGACGGTTGTTAGGGTTTCTTAGCTTGTAGAGCGTGTGTAGAGACCTTCGTTGTGGAAAGTATTTGGATCCGGAGCGTCGCATAGCATTGTGACACTAGAGATAGCAGAGCAGGGAAGGTTTTATGGGTTTTTAGCGGGTAACGAGAGGTTGTTTGGGTTGGTTGAGGTGGACTTCGCACTATCCACGAATGGGCAAGAGATGTAAATATTCAGGTGGCGGGTGAGCCTATGCCGGAAGAGTTGTTGGTGTGTGTGGTAGAGCTGTATGATGTCATCCTGGGTATGGATTGGATGGTTCAATACACAGTGCACGTGGATTGTCGTAGGGTCGCGTCGTGTTCGAGCGAGAAGAGGGAATGTTGGTTTATTATGGTGTGAGATTAACTTCCAGGAGTCTCGTGATATTGACTATGTAGTCATATAAGTTGATCGGGAAGGGTCATGACGCTTACTTGGGAACGACTAGTACTCTATAGACAATTGGAGTAGTGGGGGGTCGAGAATTTTTGGATCCTTCCAAGATTAAGTTTGTAGCGATTAAAACGCAGTTGTTGGATAAGAGTTTGATTCGGCCGAGTACTAACTTTGAGGAGCACCGGTGTTGTTTGTGAAGAAAAAAGATGATAGTTTTCGTTTATGTATCGACTACCAAGGGCTAAATTGGGTCACTCTAATGAACAAGTGTCTCTTGCCGCAGATTGATGAGTTGTTAGATCAGTTGATAGGGGCTTCTTTGTTCTCGAAGATTGGCTTCTCGTCTAGTTATCATCAGATCCTAATAGATGAGGCGGATTTCCAAAAGACGACATCTCAAACGAGGAGTATGTTGACGAGTTTGTGATCATCTTCATTGACACCATTTTGGTTAATTCCCTGAGAACAAAGGAGCACGAGGTTCGTTTGCAAACCGTGTTGGAGAATCTGCCTGAGCATAAACTGTATGCTAGGCTAAGCAAGTGCAATTTCTAGCAGCGAGAAGTTGGTTTTCTTGGGTCACATTATCTCACCGGAGGGGGTTTATGTGGATCTAGAGAAGTTTAAGGCGATCAGAGGTTAGCCGAGGCTACCAAGATCCGAAGTTTTCTTGGTTAGCGGATTATTACTATAAGTTTGTCAAGAGTTTTGCGAGTATGGCTCAGGTAATAACTAAGCTGACAGGAAGGATCTCTCTTTTTTTATACTAAAGTGTTAGCAAACATTCATAGACTTGAAGGCGAGGTTGACTAGTACTCTAATGGTTGCTTTATCGGAGCAGGGTGAGTGAGATACGATGTATACGGATGCTTATAGACTGGGAATGGAAGTGGAAATGGGACATGAACATGATGGTTTACGTGCTTGGTTTACTGATGTATTACTTTAAGGATGTCATTTAGGTTACTGTGGATCGTTTGACCAAGTCTGCACATTTCTTGGCGATTAAGAAGACTAATAAAGTTGTAGTGTTAGCCAAGAAGTATCTGTAGGAGATAGTGAAGCTTCATAGTGTTCCAACAATATTTTCGTCAGATCAGAATTCGAAATTCATTTCTAAGTTTTGGAGGACTTTCTAGAAGGACAAGGGAAGGAATGTGCATTTGAGTATAGCGTATCATTCTCAAGTATATACTTAATCCGGGAGGACTATTCAGACGCTTGAGTATTTGTTGAGGATGTGTGTGTTGGATTTGGGTGGTCACTAGGTGGGTGACTTGAGATTGGTGGAGTTTGCCTACAACAATAGCTACCAAGTGTGTATTGGGATGACTCCTTATGTTCAACAATAGCAACCAAGTGAGTATTGGTAGGCCATGTCGTACGTCGTTATGCTGGACTCAAGCAAGGGAGATGAGCATAGATGGTCTCGATCCGGGTGTTGAAGGTGGACATAAAAAAGGTTCAAGAGCGGTAGAAGAGTTATGATGGTAAGAGACAAAATAAGTTGGAGTTTAAGGAACTTCAGCGCAAGAAGATTTCTTTGATATGAGTCCAGTGGGATTGATGGATTCTTAGACAAACTAGGGAGCCTAAGTCAAAGTTGAAGGCAAGGTTCAGGAAGTGATACAACAAGCAGGTCGTGGTTTAGGTTTGTTGCCTTGATTTGTTCTCCATGTGGAGTTGAGTGTTTGGTTTTGGTTGTATGTCTTTTGTTTTTTTGTTAATGGAGTTGACTTGTGTAACCATAGAAAAAGAAATATATGTGAATTTCTAAAATGGAAATTTTGCGGTTTTGGACTTTTCCATTTTTGGAAAATTTTGGTATGGTGGTTAGTATGAAATTGTGATGTTATAATGGAACCAGAGGTATATTTGATCAGGAGATATGCTCGGGGGTGTTTAGACTTATTTGCTCGGATGATATGTGATAGCTTCAGATGACAATCTAAAAGCACGCTTTTTGGGTGACGACCCGAAAGAGTGACTTCCTAAATACCGTAGTTTGAAGGCTGAGGGCCATATAGTGAGCCGGTATGATTTATAGGTCAAGACATGTTAATGGGGGAAGTAGTTGAGTAAGAACAAATAGGGTTTGGAACATGAGTAAATTGATTAGATAGAGACCTCAGATGGTTTATTTGCAGGAGTGCGAGCCATGGTGATGGTTGCTGATGCGACATCGAGCAACGACAGCTCGGACCGGACGGACGGATTGCGATCGAGACGGAACGAGTAACGACCGCTCGAGACACGGATAAATCGAGGGAATGGACGGAACGACCGATAGAGCTCGACAGACTCGACCCAAAGCTCCGATTATTACCCAAGGAGCGATCACTCAAAGCCGACGAGCGGAGAAGAATACCCGAGACCAATTTAATCTTTTCCTTCAAGAATACGTCCACGATCTCATCGATCCAAGACCAAGAGCCATCGTGGATGGTCTTCACCATCACCATTGGTGAAGACGTTTAAGTCGTTAGCAAGCGACTGTACTCTTTTTCCTACCTCGGTTTTTATCCCATTGGGTTTTACCGAGAAGGTTTTAACGAGGCAGTTAATCCTAGCGCATCCACGCGTTTTACCAAAGACGCGTGGATTCTATCCTTCTATCCTTATCTTTTAAACTTTGAATTTCGAACGTTGGTTATTTGTCTTTACTTTACAATCGTTGTAAGCCGCTCGACGACACACGTGGCCTATGGCAAATATGTTCTCTCTTTCGCTCGCACCTATTTAAAGGCTGCTCAACACTTGTAAAGGGTACGCTTGCTTGAATCTAAAAACCCTAGAGTTTGCTTCTCTTGCGTCATTTCTTCGTTCCTATAAAGGCCTCTCGCCGCTTAAAGGTTCGGAAATCCTCGAGGTCCGAACGAGCCGGGCTCTTCGACGGCGAGACAACCGTATCACGAGCTCACTCATCGCTCATGTGTCGTTGTATCGATCCATTCATCATCCAACGAAGGCTTCTCTCATTTGTACGAGAGGGTTTTCCCATCGCACGCTTCCTCGTCGTTCTGCCCGACAGTCCGCTGCACCGCTCGACGCGTCCGAACCAAACCTCGATCCTTCGAGCTTATCCGGAGGTTCATCAGTTGCATAGAGTCCTAACCTAATAGACGCTGTTGAAGGATTCGGGTTAACGATTTTATTTTAAAATCGTCGGTTCAATTAAACGGTTGGTTTGGGGAAGACCTAGGGCGACTTAACAAGTCGGGGAAGCTGTTTTCTTTTACTTTTTTAGAGTTTGTCTGAAAGTTGACAGAAAAGAACAGAGAGTGTGAGGTTGATTCTAAGTGCTTTCAAATGGATTGTTGGTGAGTTTTGTGCGTTGTTCTTGGGGTTCTAGGCTAGAGGAGGAGAGTTTCGTGGCTGTTGGTGTTAGGAGAGTTATGTTTTTCCTTTAATCATGTGTTTTTGTCACGGTTCATTTTTCCCATCAAAGGTGAGTGCGTGACCATGGCTTATCTAAGCATTAACTTTATCTGATTTCTGTTTATGTGATTTGTTGATTGATTCCTTTGTGTTTTGTGATATTTTTTTGGTGTTTGTATGGCCTTGTGTGGTTGTTCCTTACTTGTGAGATCATGAAAGATGATGTGGTGGTGATCTAGGGTTCTCTTGTGTATGAGACTTTCGTTGAAGGTGTTCCAAGGGTAGGGTGTTGAGCGACCCCATTCGGTTGTTTGATTTCGACCGACAGCGTTTTCTGTAATTGCAATTTTGATTGCCTATTTTTCCTGTTTTCGGTATTATTGATGTATGATCATGATCTTAATTGCTTGTGTAGCCAATATATGGAAGGATCACTGATTACTCGAGTATTAAACCCGATAACTTAACCGAAGTAAGTATATGCGGGATCGATCGCAAGGAGCAATGGTACACTAAAGACTTGCGATACTCGTTATCAACTTGTTGTTTGGTTTTCAGTTTTTGTAAATAAATGCAAATAAAGAGATTAAACTTATTAATTAAAGACATTGGGCAGCAGGGTATTTTCAGAGAATCAATGAATAACAAATAAAAGCAATAAGGAATTCAAACTTGAAGAACCGTTCTTGAACATGAAAAGAAATTTAGACTAATTCTCTCTCAAGACATTAATCACTAAATTCAACTATTCAATTACTAAACTCTCATTTGTAATTTCCTAGCCAAATTCGCATTATCAAACATGTTCATTTGGTTCACAAAGTATTCTAACATCAACTCTCGCAGGTTAGAAATACAATGCTTAATTTACATTCATTCATGCATTTTATCCAACATCTCTGAAACACATAAAAGCCTAAGTTCTAAAACAGGGTGATCAATCCTATTCTAGCATTGAGAAGATCTAAATTGAAGAACCTAAAGATTAAGAATTCCCGAAGACATCTAATCTATCAAATCATTGAATTCTCCTACTTGGAACCCTAAAACCCAATTAAGAGACTACTCAAACATAGCAAAAGAGAAAACAAAAATCATAGATGAAGAAAACATGATGAGATTTCAGAAACAATAAGAAAGGGTTTAGAAATCTTCTCCAAGTGTCAAGAGGATGGATTCTTCTCCCAAAATTGTTTAGAAAGCAAAGAACAATGTTTAGAACTCAAAAATATGAAGGATGGCTGCTAATAAGTCGAGCTTAGGGTATAAAACAATAGGAGACGAGTTGGATCTGTTTCGGATCGAATATGGGCCAAAATCTGCGTCAGAGGTAAGGGACCGATCGATCCAAATGTAGACCAATCGGTCTAATGCTCCCAGGTTTTACTTCTCCATCAGCTTCAACAACTCGTCAGAATGACATGTCTTCACGAAATCGGGTGTAACTCTTGAATGCACCGTTAGATTTCCTTGAATGCACCGTTAGATTTCCTTGAAATCACTTTCAACTAAAATTTAACATATGTCTTTATCTGGTGTCAAAATATGATAAACATCTAACGGTGTAAAGGCATCCATATGATCCCAAACATCTGACACTTCTACTTGAATCTGCATCTCCAAATGTGTGTTTGCATCCCAAAACGGCTCATTTTATTCCAAAGCAACCTAAAACCTGTAAAAACTCTATAATGGACTAAAGGACTCTAAACACACTTTGACTCAATAAAAGTTATAACATGAAAGAGAAAAGAAAGATTTAGAACCGATAAAAACACAGTATATCAACTCCCCCGACTTAGATTATTGCTTGTCCTCAAGCAAAACAAAAATCTTAACCAAGAGAAGAGGTTTGAAAACATGAGAACTCACATATCCTTCTGGGATCATGCTCTTAATCAATTGCCTGCAAACTACTATCAAAAAGTTTATATCAAACCGTACAATAATGTACTTCACCATGACATCATGAGACCCCTAAATCACAAAGAACTTTAGAATCAAATAACTTAACCTTTTAACATTCATATTAACAGTTGCATACACTCTCACAAAGGGGATATCGAACACTTTATGGTCTAGGTGTAAAGGCAGTTTTAGGTGGCTCAAGTGTTTAAGATTCAGCAATAATATGAACGGATGCAAATCATTATGCAAAATCACAGTGAGACACAGACCAATTAAGAGGTACATAACTTCCCTCTAACTCGGATTACCCTAACAAAATTGGATCACCTTAACCAATTTAAACCCCAAGCTAAATTGGATCACCTTAACCAATTTAAACCCCAAGCTAAATCAAGTATAGTAGATGCTTTGACAATAAATCCAAAAACAATGACTTTTCCGGTTCCATTCTTTCTTCCTTCCCCTTCTCTTTTCTTTATCTCTCTCTTTTTTTTTTTTTGCGGGGGAGTGGAACCGGTTCTTGTCTCACAAACTGCATCAACAAACTCAAACATGAAAGCTCAGCACATGCTCATAAATATAACAATATAACCACAAGAACTCAATGTCAATCATCCCAAACAACTACAATTACAATCCTAATGAAAGGAAAGCTATGTCGGTCTTTATTCTCCGTAGTTTTTGCACATGAATGCACATGATGACAATGACATAAGAATGCATGTGGTTTAAAGCATGGATAGGGTTAATGGTGTGGTACTAGACTAAAGATGAGTCTAGCCATTCAGAGTTTACAAAGAGTGGTAAAACAACGCGGATTAAACTCTGAATGTATTATTCATTACATGATTACAAACCCTCTAAGTGAGATATAACAAGTCAAGATTAAGTTCAAATAAGCAAGGTTAAGTCCAAATCATCCAAATTTCGAAGTGAGGGATTATACGAGTGATCTAGTCATGAATTTTCCTGAAGTTCCAAGTTATCCTTAAAAAATGCTAAATGGTCCCAAGGCAATGAAATCAAGCAATGTGCAATTCCCTAAGAAAAGCTCATAGTTCTGAAACAAAATTTTAACTCAATAAAACAGACACGATTTGACTCGATAAAACAAACTGATAGACTCAAGAAAATATCAAAATGAAACATAAGAAAAAGCAAATTGCATCCCTAGACTAGTGACATCCTCCCCCAGACTTGATTCACACCGTCTCGGTGTGAGAACAATTCCAAAAGAAAACGTCACAACCAAAAAGAAAAAATAAATGAAGATGCAAAAAAGAAGAATAAAAATAAGAAAACTGACCTGGGACATCTGGTGGGTTGCCTCCCACAAAGCGCTTATTTTTGGTCTTTAGCTTGACCGCTCAACACAAAATATTAATCATAAGAATCAAAAGGTTGAGCCAATGCACCTTTAGTTCTTCTCCTGTTACCACACACAACAATATGCACAAAGGAACACACAATTATCCATGATAAAGAGGCAAAATAACCATCAACCAAATTTACTACAAATATAGCATATATCTTGAAATCTTCTTTGATGGTTTGATGCTCATGAGGATCAAATGCATTTTGTGGAAATATAAAATCAATTTCAGGTCTTAATGAGGTTTTAACAAAATAGTCAACTGCATCCCCATTAATTTCATATAGGAAAATATCTCCATCCATATAATCAACCTCAAGATCCACAGTCTCATCCAAGATGTTATCAATATCAAGCACAACTCCTAAATAAGATTCTGCAAGAAGAGATCTAGATATTTCAGGCATTGAAAACTTAAACTCGAGATCATGAACATTCAAAGCAAAATGATATTCAATATCAAAACATATCTTATGGTAATCTCTAGCAAGTTTTTCTAATCTTAAAGTATCTAGTTGTTAAGACTCACCTATCAAATCATAACATTCACTGATAATCTTGGGAGTATGCAAACTAGAAGCAACATCTTCAACGCAAGGCATAGAAAAATCCTAAAATCATGAATTTCAAAGGTTGAAACGTATGTACCTTCTATGTCGCTCGGTGGAATCCAATATATTACCTTTTCAAGATCATCGGCTTCTTTGATCTCATAACATGTGAGTTGCCTTCCTTCATATGCTGCCCGCAACGATAAAACAGGGTGATCAATCCTATTCTATCATTGATAACATGTAAATTGAAGAACCCAAAGTTTAAGAATTTCCTAAGACATCTAATCTATCAAATCATTGAATTCTCCTACTTAGAACCCTAAACCCCAATTAAGAGACTACTCAAACATAGCAAAAGAGAAAGCAAAAATCATAGATGAAGAAAACATGATGAAATTGCATAAACAATAGGAAAGGGGTTTAGAAATCTTCTCCAAGTGTCAAGAGGATGGATTCTTCTCCCAAACTTGTTTAGAAAGCAAATAACAATGTTTAGAACTCAAAAATATGAAGGATGGCTGCTAATAAGTCGAGCCTAGGGTATAAAAACAATAGGAGACGAGTTGGATCTGTTTCGGATCGAATATGGACCAAAATCTGCGTCAGAGGTAAGGGACCGATCGATCCAAATGTAGACCGATCGGTATAATGCTCCCAGGTTTTACTTCTCCATCAACTTCAACAACTCGTCAGAATGACCTGTCTTCACGAAATCGGGTGTAACTCTTGAATGCACCGTTAGATTTCCTTGAAATCACTTTCGACTAAAATTTAACATCTGTCTTTATCTGGTGTCAAAATATGATAAACATCTAACGGTGTAAAGGCATCGATATGATCCCAAACATCTGACACTTCTACTTGAATCTGCATCTCCAAATGTGTGTTTGCATCCCAAAACAGCTCATTTTATTCCAAAGCAACCTAAAACCTGTAAAAACTCTATAATGGACTAAAGGACTCTAAAAACACCCTTTGACTCAATAAAAGTTATAAAATGAAAGAGAAAAGAAAGATTTAGAACCGATAAAAACACAGTATATCAATCACTTCGCTGAGTATTTGTGATAATACTCATGCATCTCATTGTGTTTGTGGTGTAGGAAAAGTGTTACGTGGAATCATTGTAATGAGGAGGAGGATGATTTAGGGTCTTGGTTGTTGTAATTATGGTTATGTTATGTTGTTGGAACCTAGATTAGAAGCATGTTAAGTTGCTGGTGTAAGTTCTGGTGATTTAATTATTGGTTCATTAATATTACGATTAATTAGAGTTGTTTTGGTTTTGTTTCCTCAGTGTATGATGGTTTATTTAGATAATTGCTCGATATTTGCTGGTTTAATGATATTTTTTATTCTTCCGCTGGATTAGTTAATTAAATTGAATTGAACTGGTTTATTGGGTTTATCGGTTTAATCTGGTCTAGTTCGTTAAATTTGATTTGAATTAGTTTAATTTGGTTAGTCGGTTTAATCTATATTAGTTAGTTTAATCTATATTAGTTAATTTAATCGAATTTAGTTGGTTAAAAAAAAAGGGTTGGGTCTTTTCAGTAACGCTTAGATGTATTACTCTTCGCAGCTCATACATACCAATGACAACCACAAATGAGATGAAAAGTAACTAACTTTCAGGGAGCCGAAGTACTCGCGTATGGGCGAATAGACAGGGACAAGATCTTGATTTTTTTGCTAAACAGTCAGCCTAAAAGGAAGCTTTCAGAGACTTGAAAGAAGCCAATTCTGCCGTGAAAGAAGGACAATCTGAGGGGTTATCAATCATGGCCAGGAGGTTAGTACAATCAGAAGCAAAACTGACGAAAGTGTGTCCTAGTGAGATTATACATTCCATTGCCTATAAAAGAGCATCCAACTCAGGATAGAGGTAGGTTAAACTATGTCTAATACTCTTGAAAACTAAATGTTGGATAATACTCCATAAGAATCCAACCAAGGCCACTTAACGTTTCCGAACAGAGGTAGGAGGCATCACATTGACATTCTAAGCCCAAGGGGGATTTTGGGAGAGACTGAACAAATAGAGGGGGTAGTTTGTGCTAGAGCTAAATTCCTATCTATAGGAGGAGTCAAGAATCCTCTTTGCCAGTTGAGGAGGAGTCATGGGGTTCCAAAGATCCAATGAAACTCGAGTTAACATCCTACAGCCAATTGTTCAACGTAGGCTGGAAACGATTAATAGCTTAGCTGCAAAGATACTCCTCCACCCATATACGGGACAATTTGCCTTTTTCACCTTAAGAGGATCACTAAAACGATAGTATCTTCCGTGAAGAGCTCTACTTAAAAGGGAGATTGGAAAACGTAGGAGTCTCTAGACACTTAGAGAAAAATCGAGAGTTTACAAACACTTAGAGAAAAATCGAGTTTTAAAATGAGGAGAAAAGGTCTATTTATAGTGAGAGAGGGGAACCCTAGTTCACTAGAAGAAAAAATAGAAAGTCGGTTGCAAGTGCTCAATCAGCCAGCTCGGTTGTGCACTCGATCGGTCTGGTCGGACTTCATGATCGGGTGGTTGGTCGGACTGCATGATCGGGTGGTTGGTCGGGTTGACTTCTGGTCCACTCGTGTACTCACTCGATTCCTCAAATCAGATTCCTCGACTCAATCAGATGCAATATAAACACTCGGTCGGTTTGCTCCTTTTTCTCTTGAGAAACACCTGCTTGGAGCCTTGGACAATGAAAACTACAATGCATGCAAATGCAAACCCTACAGTCTAGAAGTGAAGTAAAACAACATGAATGTGCGTAAACGAACGAGCGATAAGACCTAAAATGACAAAAACAATACATAAAACTAGTATTAAAATGAGTAAAATCCAGACAAATCACTTGATCAAGTAATTCTCTTTATATAAAACAAAATAGACAATTGTTCATAAACTGATCGCTTATACGATTACACAAACTAGTCTTCACAATTATCATCGCAGAGAAGCATTTTTCAACGGTAGCTGTAGCTATAGGTAAAATCAAAGCTATCTTTAAAAGTCGATCAACCTGAGGATGTGAAAGATATTTCCTTGCCTCCATCATTACACGTGCAAGATCTCCTAAGCTCTTCAAATTAGCAAATCATTCATCTTCCCAAATATTGTCAATGTATAAACCAAGTTGATGCTCGAGTGCTATACGTCGACATGAACAAAATCTTTTGGATAAACAAATTCTCTATCCATAGTGACCAACTCAATTTCATGATTCTCACAAAAAGATGAAACTTTATTAAGAAAAGAATCTCATCCATCATCCCTAAGCTTGCATAATTGATGCTTGGTGGAGTTCACTAATGACATAGCATTCAAAATGTGATGGTCTTTCCTTTGTAGTGCCACTGATAAATTGTTCGTGATTCCGAGAAGAAGCAACATGAGCTGTAAGTAGAACAAAAAATGAAAGGTATTAAAGTACTTGAGAAGACCATTAGCTTGTCGTCTTTTGGTACAAACAGTCCCTTCCGTTTCGATATATTCAAGAATTTTAATGGTAGAAGAAAATAAATCAACAAACCGGAGTAATGTAGTGTAGTGAGAACCCCAACGAGTATTACCAGGTTTCTGTAATGAGAGATCTAGATTCAATCTTTTTCCTGTCTTAATTTCACATTGACTGATTTCTTCCTCGATCTTTTCTGTATTCTTCTCGGAGCATGTCCTTTCTTTTACCAGAAGCCCCAACCACATTTACCAAGATAGAAATTATTTCAAAGAAATCTCTAACTTTAAAATGTTTCTTAGGAACTGCCACTACAACTAACTGATGCTGATGAGCAAAGCATTGGATATAATAAGCATAACTATTTTCTCTCATAATTAGAGATCTCAACCCATTGAATTTACCTTTCATGTTACTTGCTCCATCATACCCCTGTCCCCTTAATTGCTTCATACTCAAACCATGCTTAGTAAATAATGAATCAATAGCACATTTCATATATGCAGAAGATGTCTCTTTAACATGGATAAGATCAATAAATCTTTCTTTGAATGTCCCATGTTTATCAACAAAACGAAAAACCACTCCCATCTGCTCTTTATCTGAAACATAGGCAGATTCATCTACAACAAACAAAATATATCATGCTTAACTTCTTGAATTATAGATCCAGTAACTTCATCTTTCTGAATTTTAGGACACACCATCTGATTATTTTTTGGAGCATTTTCCAACACAACTTTACTTACAAGCTCATTTTGTCCAGTTGTATATTTCACAAGCTCTAAGAAATTTCCTCTATTAGCTGATTCCACTTACTCATCGTGACCTCTGAAAGGTAATCCTTGGCGTAGTAAATATCTACAACAATCAATTGAAGCATTTAATCTGATTTTGTATTCATTCTTTACTATGTCATCTTGCTTATGAAAATCTTGAACGATTGATTGACCTTGCCTGATCAAATCATCAGCCCTTTCTAATGCATTATTATGAAAACTATTCACCGATCCTACTACTCTTACAAACTCTGAGGATTTTTCCAAGTATCAAAATCTTTTGTCACAAATGCAACACTTCCACCTTTATTTTTTGTGTAATCTCTTAACCAGTAACAAAACAAGCAATAAGCTTTTGTCATTTTTACACTGTATTCCAACCAACTACCATAGAGATCAAACCATTCTGGATTGAATCGTCTCATTTTGTTTCCTGATGGTGTTTTAAGAAAATCATGACCGCGAGTTTGAAAATGACCTTTAATAAGATATTTGTGTCTTACGTCATCTCTTCCATTAGGATGATAGGAAAATCTTCTAAATCTTGTTCAGACGTCGATTCAAACTTTCTTTTGAAAAACCTTTTGATTGATACCTAAAATTGAATGATTGTATTAACATATTGAAACTAAATTTAGATTAAAATTTGACGCATGAATGAAATGTCGATTTAAAACCATAACATCCAGAGTCATCAAACTACATGATTTCTTCTAAAATTAACAAAACATCAAAGTTCATACTTAGCAATCATAAAAAATTAAACATAAATACTTACCGTAGACATTTTTGATATTAGATGCCTTGGAAACTAAGAAAAAAAAGTTGCTGCGAAAAGAGATGTACTAGGTTAATGTGTCGTGAGAGTTGAATTATTGTTGAAGATTAATTGTTACAGTTTTTTGTGGTCCTTTTTATTTAATTATAATGGATATAGACTCAGTAAAGCATCTTAGGTTCAAATAGCCGGAGGCATGGACCACTCCTTTTTTATTTAGTATAGATAAATAAATATCGGAACGGAACGGTCCTTTTGGCAAGACAAATTGTCAACCTTTATCTTTTTCCATCATACACATTCCTTTTCCCTTCATATGTCGAGGGTTTAGGTCCTGACGAGATTGAGAGTGGTGGTTCACAAAGGGTGTCCCATTTTGGTTGGGGGAACTTGGTAAGAACCATCACACCCGGATTTGTCTTTTCTCGCCATCCTTTTCGGTGGGGAGACATGAACAGCAGCCGAGTTAGAAGATCCTCTAATGTAACAACCCCTCGAACCCTTGCTTCCTCCAGCGAGGGCCGGATAAGGATGAGAAGGGCAAGGCTTCAGATTTCCATCACCCAAAGAAGCTCTTATGACCTTCTCTTGTTTATATTTGTTTTGATACAGAATGCTCTGTTCCTTATCAAGAATAGGGCAAGACTCAGCTTCAAGACAGATATGGCAACAATAATTACACCATCGGTGGAGTTTCTCATAGAAGAGAGAGACTAGAACCGTTTCAACAAAGGGGAGTTTAGCTTGCTTCTGAAATTTTATAGGTTGTCAGCCCTAACAGAGAGTTGAATTTAACCATTGGCAGTATCCACTAAGTGGACCATACCAAGAGAAGCACTAAAATAAATTAGAGGCTCAAGGCCACATAACTCTGAAGGGATACCATCCACACAAATCGAAAAGATCATAAAGTCCGAGAATGAAGAAGAACTGGAACCGGGAGTCACCTTGCAAGGCTCCTCGAATTCGACTTTCCATATCCCGGATATGTTCTTTGGGAAGCATCGCAACAAGGGCTTCCATGCTTCTTCCCCCACGGTGAAACATCCGTCCAACAAGACATAGGTTCAGGCAGGCGAGGAGAGCCAAGTTTTCCGAGTGAGGGAGCATCACCACCTCGTCATCTTCGTCTTCTAAAACTGGAAGGGGAGCAGGAAGAGGAGAGGGGGAGTCTATGTACCACCTAGTTCGGGGGCGGCGAGATATGGTGAAAGGAGACAAGGAGTTTCAACAAAGACTAATAGATTTGGAGGTGAAAGTATTCAAGGGCAGAGTCAGGAAAGAGCACCTAGATAGGTTAAAAGGTTGAGACAACTCTCAGGACAAGCTGGGAACGATGGAGAATGAGGGGTAGGGAGGAATGAGGAAGAAAGCTTCATTTTAGAGGGTAAAATCGTCGGTAAAAGAGACCGAGAGTGTTGAAAATTACCATATTTTGCAGTTGAAAGTAAGTAAAATATACTATTTTTGAACCTATTTGGTCTATCTAGGAGTCTTAAAAAGTGTGCATGGAAAGAGAATGTGTATTATTAGTTACTTTTTGTTTTTTTAGATTTAAATTTATTATATAAAATAAAAGGGTAGAGTAGGATTTTAACTGTATTAACAAGGAAATAGACTAAAATATGCTGTGCCCTTTGACCACAATCTATATACTCTCCTACCCTTCTATGTTCTAAATACCCCTTAACTTATATTGACTAAATAAAAGACATATTTTGCCCCTCTTATTGATTGATTTAATTTAAATAAAAAAGGAAAAAGAAAATGGACGCGGACCCCACTCCACCACCATCTTCTCTCTTCTTCAACCACGATCCCTCTCCAGCATCGGACCCAATCCTCCATCGACGAGCTCATCCTCCGTTTAACTCCATCGTCTCTCTCATCAACACGAGAAGCAACCCAACAACTGAGGTAATACACTTATTTGTATCCATTGTTAAATTCAAAACTCGTTGGCATGAAGTGGAGTTGTTGTGGATTGTATTTTTTCCCTATTGAACTATTAACATTGTAGATTTGGATTTGATCCGATTTTTCTTATCCTCATTGTCAATTAGGGATATGAGTCGAATTGGGTCGACTATTTTTCATAATGTGTGCATTGTAACAGTTCAATCGAATTGAATCGTAGGAATGTATTCGAAAATCAGTAGTATGCGTTGTAGTACAACTGGTAGAACTTGGTATAACTATTTGGGCACAACTTGGTATAACTATAATGATAAAACTTGTAGTACAAATGGTACTCTTTGGTGGAATTCAAGAGATAAAGTTCATCAATCTCTTAGAATGGAGACAAATTCTGCAGTGGAGAACATGGACGCACGAAGAAGAAATCTACCATCGCAAGCTAGTTTGAGAGTCAGGGTTCCCGAAGTTGATTGATTGTATTTTGATGTAATATCCTATTTGAAAAATTATGTACAACTTGTTTTTGTTATGGTACAACTTGAATAATTTGAATTTGATTTTCAGACTTTCTTAAGTCAACTTCTTTTAATGATATTTAAATTGATATATATATATTTAAATAAAAATCATTATTCTTATATTTAAAAAATATTTAAATAATCTAAAATAAGTATTTATTTTATTTAATCAAATAATCAGGATTTATTTGAATTTTTAATAAACAAGAATTGGAATTAAATATAGAAAACCTAATAAATATATATATGAACTGAATTATAATTTCATCATGTTATCCAATATATATATAAAATAAGGAATCATGATTTTATTATTATATTTCACTATAGATATCATCATATTCTAAGTTTATCAAGAAATACCTTACACATTAAGGGTCACTTTCTCATTGCAAACAACATATAATTAGAAAAGCTAAGAAACAAATGTTTTCAAAAATATTTATGCATGTACATGTGGTATATGTACCTCAATTAATTAAAATCATGTGTACAACTAAAAATATTTCTTTTAAACATTGTATAACTAATTAAAACAAAAAAAATAAAAAAGTACAACTTGGCAAAACGAGTACAACTTGTAACTTTGGTA